>NW_028115999.1:0-33308 GCF_964273445.1 Streptopelia decaocto
AAAAGCTTCAAGAGGATTTCAACAATTTTGAGAGGGATTTGAAAAGTTTCAATGGGAATGGGAAGAATTGGGACAAAAATTGGAAAATTTTGAAGGGACTTTGAAAACATTTCAACTGGAATTTTAGCCATTTTTTGACGTGAAATTGTAAACATGTGGACATGGATTTTTAAAATTCTAGAGAGAATTTTAAAAGCTTCAAGAGAATTTCAACAATTTTGAGAGGGATTTGAAAAGTTTCAATGGGAATGGGAAGAATTGGGACCAAAATTGGAAAATTTTTCAGGGACTTTGAAAAAATTTCAACTGGAATTTTAGCCATTTTTTGACGTGAAATTGTAAACATGTGGACATGGATTTTGAAAATTCTAGAGAGAATTTTAAAAGCTTCAAGAGAATTTCAACAATTTTGAGAGGGATTTGAAAAGTTTCAATGGGAATGGGAAGAATTGGGACAAAAATTGGAAAATTTTTAAGGGACTTTGAAAAAATTTCAACTGGAATTTTAGCCATTTTTTGACGTGAAATTGTAAACATGTGGACGTGGATTTTGAAAATTCTAGAGAGAATTTTAAAAGCTTCAAGAGAATTTCAACAATTTTGAGAGGGATTTGAAAAGTTTCAATGGGAATGGGAAGAATTGGGACAAAAATTGGAAAATTTTTCAGGGACTTTGAAAAAATTTCAACTGGAATTTTAGCCATTTTTTTATGTGAAATTGTAAACATGTGGACATGGATTTTGAAAATTCTAGAGAGAATTTTAAAAGCTTCAAGAGAATTTCAACAATTTTGAGAGGGATTTGAAAAGTTTCAATGGGAATGGGAAGAATTGGGACAAAAATTGGAAAATTTTTAAGGGACTTTGAAAACATTTCAACTAGAATTTTAGCCATTTTTTGACGTGAAATTGTAAACATGTGGACATCGATTTTTAAAATTCTAGAGAGAATTTTAAAAGCTTCAAGAGAATTTCAACAATTTTGAGAGGGATTTGAAAAGTTTCAATGGGAATGGGAAGAATTGGGACCAAAATTGGAAAATTTTTAAGGGACCTGGAAAAATTTCAACTGGAATTTTAGCCATTTTTTGACGTGAAATTGTAAACATGTGGACATGGATTTTGAAAATTCTAGAGAGAATTTTAAAAGCTTCGACAGAATTTCAACAATTTTGAGAGGGATTTGAAAAGTTTCAATGGGAATGGGAAGATTTGGGACGAAAATTGGAAAATTTTTCAGGGACTTTGAAAAAATTTCAACTGGAATTTTAGCAATTTTGACGTGAAATTGTAAACATGTTGAGGTGGATTTGGAAAATTCTAGAGAGAATTATAAAAGCTTCAACAGGATTTCAACAACGTTGAGAGGGATTTGAAAAGTTTCAATGGGAATGGGAAGAATTGGGAAAAAATTTGGAAAATTTTTAAGGGACTTTGAAAAAATTTCAACTGGAATTTTAGCCATTTTTTGACGTGAAATTGTAAACATGTGGACATGGATTTTGAAAATTCTAGAGAGAATTTTAAAAGCTTCGACAGAATTTCAACAATTTTGAGAGGGATTTGAAAAGTTTCAATGGGAATGGGAAGAATTGGGACAAAAATTGGAAAATTTTTCAGGGACTTTGAAAACATTTCAACTGGAATTTTAGCCATTTTTTGACGTGAAATTGTAAACATGTGGACATGGATTTTGAAAATTCTAGAGAGAATTTTAAAAGCTTCAAGAGAATTTCAACAATTTTGAGAGGGATTTGAAAAGTTTCAATGGGAATGGGAAGAATTGGGACAAAAATTGGAAAATTTTTAAGGGACTTTGAAAACATTTCAACTGGAATTTTAGCCATTTTTTGACGTGAAATTGTAAACATGTGGACATGGATTTTGAAAATTCTAGAGAGAATTTTAAAAGCTTCAAGAGAATTTCAACAATTTTGAGAGGGATTTGAAAAGTTTCAATGGGAATGGGAAGAATTGGGACAAAAATTGGAAAATTTTTAAGGGACTTTGAAAAAATTTCAACTGGAATTTTAGCCATTTTTTTATGTGAAATTGTAAACATGTGGACATGGATTTTGAAAATTCTAGAGAGAATTTTAAAAGCTTCAAGAGAATTTCAACAATTTTGAGAGGGATTTGAAAAGTTTCAATGGGAATGGGAAGAATTGGGACCAAAATTGGAAAATTTTGAAGGGACTTTGAAAACATTTCAACTGGAATTTTAGCCATTTTTTGACGTGAAATTGTAAACATGTGGACATGGATTTTGAAAATTCTAGAGAGAATTTTAAAAGCTTCAAGAGAATTTCAACAATTTTGAGAGGGATTTGAAAAGTTTCAATGGGAATGGGAAGAATTGGGACAAAAATTGGAAAATTTTTCAGGGACTTTGAAAAAATTTCAACTGGAATTTTAGCCATTTTTTGACGTGAAATTGTAAACATGTGGACGTGGATTTTGAAAATTCTAGAGAGAATTTTAAAAGCTTCAAGAGAATTTCAACAATTTTGAGAGGGATTTGAAAAGTTTCAATGGGAATGGGAAGAATTGGGACAAAAATTGGAAAATTTTTCAGGGACTTTGAAAAAATTTCAACTGGAATTTTAGCCATTTTTTGATGTGAAATTGTAAACATGTGGACATGGATTTTGAAAATTCTAGAGAGAATTTTAAAAGCTTCGACAGAATTTCAACAATTTTGAGAGGGATTTGAAAAGTTTCAATGGGAATGGGAAGAATTGGGACAAAAATTGGAAAATTTTTAAGGGACTTTGAAAACATTTCAACTGGAATTTTAGCCATTTTTTGACGTGAAATTGTAAACATGTGGACATGGATTTTGAAAATTCTAGAGAGAATTTTAAAAGCTTCAAGAGAATTTCAACAATTTTGAGAGGGATTTGAAAAGTTTCAATGGGAATGGGAAGAATTGGGACCAAAATTGGAAAATTTTGAAGGGACTTTGAAAACATTTCAACTGGAATTTTAGCCATTTTTTGACGTGAAATTGTAAACATGTGGACATGGATTTTGAAAATTCTAGAGAGAATTTTAAAAGCTTCAAGAGAATTTCAACAATTTTGAGAGGGATTTGAAAAGTTTCAATGGGAATGGGAAGAATTGGGACAAAAATTGGAAAATATTTAAGGGACTTTGAAAACATTTCAACTGGAATTTTAGCCATTTTTTGACGTGAAATTGTAAACATGTGGACATGGATTTTGAAAATTCTAGAGAGAATTTTAAAACCTTCAAGAGAATTTCAACAATTTTGAGAGGGATTTGAAAAGTTTCAATGGGAATGGGAAGAATTGGGACCAAAACTGGAAAATTTTTCAGGGACTTTGAAAAAATTTCAACTGGAATTTTAGCCATTTTTTGACGTGAAATTGTAAACATGTGGACGTGGATTTTGAAAATTCTAGAGAGAATTTTAAAAGCTTCAAGAGAATTTCAACAATTTTGAGAGGGATTTGAAAAGTTTCAATGGGAATGGGAAGAATTGGGACAAAAATTGGAAAATTTTTGAGGGACTTTGAAAAAATTTCAACTGGAATTTTAGCCATTTTTTGACGTGAAATTGTAAACCTGTGGACATGGATTTTGAAAATTCTAGAGAGAATTTTAAAAGTTTCAAGAGAATTTCAACAATTTTGAGAGGGATTTGAAAAGTTTCAATGGGAATGGGAAGAATTGGGACAAAAATTGGAAAATTTTTAAGGGACTTTGAAAAAATTTCAACTGGAATTTTAGCCATTTTTTGACGTGAAATTGTAAACATGTGGACGTGGATTTTGAAAATTCTAGAGAGAATTTTAAAAGCTTCAAGAGAATTTCAACAATTTTGAGAGGTATTTGAAAAGTTTCAATGGGAATGGGAAGAATTGGGACAAAAATTGGAAAATTTTGAAGGGACTTTGAAAAAATTTCAACTGGAATTTTAGCCATTTTTTTACATGAAATTGTAAACACGTGGACGTGGATTTTGAAAATTCTAGAGAGAATTTTAAAAGCTTCAACAGAATTTCAACAATTTTGAGCGGGATTTGAAAAGTTTCAATGGGAATGGGAAGAATTGGGACGAAAATTGGAAAATTTTGAAGGGACTTTGAAAAAATTTCAAGTGGAATTTTAGAGATTTTGATGTGAAAGTTTCAAAATTTTGTCGGGGATTTTGAAATTTCCTGAGAATTTCCAAAGTTTCCCCGGGATTTCCAACATTTTGAAGGGAACTCCAAACATGTCAACATTGATTTTAAGAATCTCCACTGGAGTTTTAGAGATTTTGATGTGAAAGTGTCACCATTTTGTCGGGGATTTGGAAAATTTCCTGAGAATTTCAAAAGTTTCACCGGGATTTCCCAAATTTTGAAGGGAACTGATCGGAGCCAGCCCAGTGAGAGCCGGAGCCGGCAGGGTTCAACCGACCACGAGGTTCAGCCGAGATCAGGAAGCTCAGAGGGAAACGTACAGGGACAGCGTGATTCCCGGCGGGCCCCGATCGCCAAAGCCCCGGCAGCCATTGCGAGAGAGCGGCTGACGTGGCGGGGGGCGTTCCCACGGTGACGCGGGAGGTTTAAAAGCGGCTGAAACTCGATACTAGCATTCAGTCAGCTGATCGGAGCCAGCCCAGCGAGAGCCGGAGCCGGCGGGGTTCAGCCGACCACGAGGTTCAGCCGAGATCAGGAAGCTCAGAGGGAAACGTACAGGGACAGCGCGATTCCCGGCGGGTCCCGATCGCCAAAGCCCCGGCAGCCATTGCGACAGAGCGGCTGACGTGGCGGGGGCGTTCCCACGGTGCCGGCGACCACACCCCCTCCCCTTGCCTTGAAAAAGCCTTTGGGAGGGCAGCGACTAGTCACCAGGTGCAGGGAGGAGCAACCAGCTTGTGTAGCAGGTGAGTCCCACCCACACTGTGCTGCAGCAGCAGGTGTGGTAGCTTGTGCAGCAGGGTGCAGAGAGCACTTGTTGCTTGTCAGCCCCTCTAGCTTATTACCAGCGCCCCAGACTGCTGACGACCATGGGCGTCTCCAGGAGGAGAGCTTGTCTCTAACAGGCTGTGGCTACGCAGACTGAGGCTCTGTCCCGAACGGTGGCTGTTCAGGTCTCTGCAGGGAGTGCCAGAGCCTGCTGCTGGGGGAGGGAGGCCAGCACTCCACCTGTGTGAGGTGTGAGCAGGTGCAAGACCTGCTCGACGTGGTCGTCAAACTTAAGGAGGAGGTTGAGACGCTGAGGACCATCAGGGAGTGCGAAAGGGAGATCGACTGGTGGAGTAACACCCTGACGTGCAAGTCGGAAAGGTCCCAGAGAGGTAACCCCCAAAAGGAGATGGACCTCCTGCCCTCTCGGATAGAGGCAATTTTGACGTGAAACTGTAAACATGTGGACATGGATTTGGAAAATTCTAGAGAGAATTTTAAAAGCTTCAACAGGATATCAACAACGTTGAGAGGGATTTGAAAAGTTTCATTGGGAATGGGAAGAATTGGGACGAAAATTGGAAAATTCTGAAGGGACTTTGAAAAAATTTCAACTGGAATTTTAGCCATTTTGACGTGAAATTGTAAACATGTTGAGGTGGATTTGGAACATTCTTGAGAGAAGTTTCAAACTTTCAACAGGATTCCAACAATGTTGAGAGGGATTTGAAAAGTTTCAATGGGAATGGGAAGATTTGGGACGAAAATTGGAAAATTTTTCAGGGACTTTGAAAAAATTTCAACTGGAATTTTAGCAATTTTGACGTGAAATTGTAAACATGTTGAGGTGGATTTGGAAAATTCTAGAGAGAATTATAAAAGCTTCAACAGGATTTCAACAACGTTGAGAGGGATTTGAAAAGTTTCAATGGGAATGGGAAGAATTGGGAAAAATTTGGAAAATTTTTAAGGGACTTTGAAAACATTTCAACTGGAATTTTAGCCATTTTTTGACGTGAAATTGTAAACATGTGGACATGGATTTTGAAAATTCTAGAGAGAATTTTAAAAGCTTCAAGAGAATTTCAACAATTTTGAGAGGGATTTGAAAAGTTTCAATGGGAATGGGAAGAATTGGGACAAAAATTGGAAAATTTTTAAGGGACTTTGAAAAAATTTCAACTGGAATTTTAGCCATTTTTTTATGTGAAATTGTAAACATGTGGACATGGATTTTGAAAATTCTAGAGAGAATTTTAAAAGCTTCAAGAGAATTTCAACAATTTTGAGAGGGATTTGAAAAGTTTCAATGGGAATGGGAAGAATTGGGACAAAAATTGGAAAATTTTTAAGGGACTTTGAAAAAATTTCAACTGGAATTTTAGCCATTTTTTGACGTGAAATTGTAAACATGTGGACATGGATTTTGAAAATTCTAGAGAGAATTTTAAAAGCTTCAAGAGAATTTCATCAATTTTGAGAGGGATTTGAAAAGTTTCAATGGGAATGGGAAGAATTGGGACAAAAATTGGAAAATTTTTCAGGGACTTTGAAAAAATTTCAACTGGAATTTTAGCAATTTTGATGTGAAATTGTAAACATGTTGAGGTGGATTTGGAATGTTCTAGAGAGAAGTTTAAAACTTTCAACAGGATTTCAACAATGTTGAGAGGGATTTGAAAAGTTTCAATGGGAATGGGAAGAATTGGGACGAAAATTGGAAAATTTTTCAGGGACTTTGAAAAAATTTCAACTGGAATTTTAGCAATTTTGACGTGAAATTGTAAACATGTTGATGTGGATTTGGAAAATTCTAGAGAGAATTTTAAAAGCTTCATCAGGGTTTCAACCATTTTGAGAGGGATTTGAAAAGTTTCAATGGGAATGGGAAGAATTGGGACGAAAATTGGAAAATTTTTCAGGGACCTTGAAAAAATTTCAACTGGAATTTTAGCAATTTTGACGTGAAATTGTAAACATGTTGAGGTGGATTTTGAAAATTCCAGAGAGAAGTTTAAAACTTTCAACAGGATTTCAACAATGTTGAGAGGGATTTGAAAAGTTTCAATGGGAATGGGAAGAATTGGGAAGAAAATTGGATAATTTTTCAGGGACTTTGAAATAATTTCAACTGGAATTTTAGCAATTTTGACGTGAAATTGTAAACATGTGGACATGGATTTTGAAAATTCTAGAGAGAATTTTAAAAGCTTTAACAGGATTTCAACAATGTTGAGAGGGATTTGAAAAGTTTCAATGGGAATGGGAAGAATTGGGACGAAAATTGGAAAGTTTTTCAGGGACTTTGAAAAAATTTCAACTGGAATTTTAGCAATTTTCACGTGAAATTGTAAACATGTTGAGGTAGATTTTGAAAATTCTAGAGACAATTTTAAAAGCTTCAAGAGAATTTCAACAATGTTGAGAGGGATTTGAAAAGTTTCAATGGGAATGGGAAGAATTGGGACGAAAATTGGAAAATTTTGAAGGGACTTTGAAAAAATTTCAAGTGGAATTTTAGAGATTTTGATGTGAAAGTTTCAAAATTTTGTCGGGGATTTTGAAATTTCCTGAGAATTTCCAAAGTTTCCCCGGGATTTCCAACATTTTGAAGGGAACTCCAAACATGTCAACATTGATTTTAAGAATCTCCACTGGAGTTTTAGAGATTTTGATGTGAAAGTGTCACCATTTTGTCGGGGATTTGGAAAATTTCCTGAGAATTTCAAAAGTTTCACCGGGATTTCCCAAATTTTGAAGGGAACTGATCGGAGCCAGCCCAGTGAGAGCCGGAGCCGGCAGGGTTCAACCGACCACGAGGTTCAGCCGAGATCAGGAAGCTCAGAGGGAAACGTACAGGGACAGCGTGATTCCCGGCGGGCCCCGATCGCCAAAGCCCCGGCAGCCATTGCGAGAGAGCGGCTGACGTGGCGGGGGGCGTTCCCACGGTGACGCGGGAGGTTTAAAAGCGGCTGAAACTCGATACTAGCATTCAGTCAGCTGATCGGAGCCAGCCCAGCGAGAGCCGGAGCCGGCGGGGTTCAGCCGACCACGAGGTTCAGCCGAGATCAGGAAGCTCAGAGGGAAACGTACAGGGACAGCGCGATTCCCGGCGGGTCCCGATCGCCAAAGCCCCGGCAGCCATTGCGACAGAGCGGCTGACGTGGCGGGGGCGTTCCCACGGTGACGGCGACCACACCCCCTCCCCTTGCCTTGAAAAAGCCTTTGGGAGGGCAGCGACTAGTCACCAGGTGCAGGGAGGAGCAACCAGCTTGTGTAGCAGGTGAGTCCCACCCACACTGTGCTGCAGCAGCAGGTGTGGTAGCTTGTGCAGCAGGGTGCAGAGAGCACTTGTTGCTTGTCAGCCCCTCTAGCTTATTACCAGCGCCCCAGACTGCTGACGACCATGGGCGTCTCCAGGAGGAGAGCTTGTCTCTAACAGGCTGTGGCTACGCAGACTGAGGCTCTGTCCCGAACGGTGGCTGTTCAGGTCTCTGCAGGGAGTGCCAGAGCCTGCTGCTGGGGGAGGGAGGCCAGCACTCCACCTGTGTGAGGTGTGAGCAGGTGCAAGACCTGCTCGACGTGGTCGTCAAACTTAAGGAGGAGGTTGAGACGCTGAGGACCATCAGGGAGTGCGAAAGGGAGATCGACTGGTGGAGTAACACCCTGACGTGCAAGTCGGAAAGGTCCCAGAGAGGTAACCCCCAAAAGGAGATGGACCTCCTGCCCTCTCGGATAGAGGCAATTTTGACGTGAAACTGTAAACATGTGGACATGGATTTGGAAAATTCTAGAGAGAATTTTAAAAGCTTCAACAGGATATCAACAACGTTGAGAGGGATTTGAAAAGTTTCATTGGGAATGGGAAGAATTGGGACGAAAATTGGAAAATTCTGAAGGGACTTTGAAAAAATTTCAACTGGAATTTTAGCCATTTTGACGTGAAATTGTAAACATGTTGAGGTGGATTTGGAACATTCTTGAGAGAAGTTTCAAACTTTCAACAGGATTCCAACAATGTTGAGAGGGATTTGAAAAGTTTCAATGGGAATGGGAAGAATTGGGACGAAAATTGGAAAATTTTGAAGGGACTTTGAAAAAATTTCAAGTGGAATTTTAGAGATTTTGATGTGAAAGTTTCAAAATTTTGTCGGGGATTTTGAAATTTCCTGAGAATTTCCAAAGTTTCCCCGGGATTTCCAACATTTTGAAGGGAACTCCAAACATGTCAACATTGATTTTAAGAATCTCCACTGGAGTTTTAGAGATTTTGATGTGAAAGTGTCACCATTTTGTCGGGGATTTGGAAAATTTCCTGAGAATTTCAAAAGTTTCACCGGGATTTCCCAAATTTTGAAGGGAACTGATCGGAGCCAGCCCAGTGAGAGCCGGAGCCGGCAGGGTTCAACCGACTACGAGGTTCAGCCGAGATCAGGAAGCTCAGAGGGAAACGTACAGGGACAGCGTGATTCCCGGCGGGCCCCGATCGCCAAAGCCCCGGCAGCCATTGCGAGAGAGCGGCTGACGTGGCGGGGGGCGTTCCCACGGTGACGCGGGAGGTTTAAAAGCGGCTGAAACTCGATACTAGCATTCAGTCAGCTGATCGGAGCCAGCCCAGCGAGAGCCGGAGCCGGCGGGGTTCAGCCGACCACGAGGTTCAGCCGAGATCAGGAAGCTCAGAGGGAAACGTACAGGGACAGCGCGATTCCCGGCGGGTCCCGATCGCCAAAGCCCCGGCAGCCATTGCGACAGAGCGGCTGACGTGGCGGGGGCGTTCCCACGGTGACGGCGACCACACCCCCTCCCCTTGCCTTGAAAAAGCCTTTGGGAGGGCAGCGACTAGTCACCAGGTGCAGGGAGGAGCAACCAGCTTGTGTAGCCGGTGAGTCCCACCCACACTGTGCTGCAGCAGCAGGTGTGGTAGCTTGTGCAGCAGGGTGCAGAGAGCACTTGTTGCTTGTCAGCCCCTCTAGCTTATTACCAGCGCCCCAGACTGCTGACGACCATGGGCGTCTCCAGGAGGAGAGCTTGTCTCTAACAGGCTGTGGCTACGCAGACTGAGGCTCTGTCCCGAACGGTGGCTGTTCAGGTCTCTGCAGGGAGTGCCAGAGCCTGCTGCTGGGGGAGGGAGGCCAGCACTCCACCTGTGTGAGGTGTGAGCAGGTGCAAGACCTGCTCGACGTGGTCGTCAAACTTAAGGAGGAGGTTGAGACGCTGAGGACCATCAGGGAGTGCGAAAGGGAGATCGACTGGTGGAGTAACACCCTGACGTGCAAGTCGGAAAGGTCCCAGAGAGGTAACCCCCAAAAGGAGATGGACCTCCTGCCCTCTCGGATAGAGGCAATTTTGACGTGAAACTGTAAACATGTGGACATGGATTTGGAAAATTCTAGAGAGAATTTTAAAAGCTTCAACAGGATATCAACAACGTTGAGAGGGATTTGAAAAGTTTCACTGGGAATGGGAAGAATTGGGACGAAAATTGGAAAATTCTGAAGGGACTTTGAAAAAATTTCAACTGGAATTTTAGCCATTTTGACGTGAAATTGTAAACATGTTGAGGTGGATTTGGAACATTCTAGAGAGAATTATAAAAGCTTCAACAGGATTTCAACAACGTTGAGAGGGATTTGAAAAGTTTCAATGGGAATGGGAAGAATTGGGAAAAATTTGGAAAATTTTTAAGGGACTTTGAAAAAATTTCAACTGGAATTTTAGCCATTTTTTGACGTGAAATTGTAAACATGTGGACATGGATTTTGAAAATTCTAGAGAGAATTTTAAAAGCTTCAAGAGAATTTCAACAATTTTGAGAGGGATTTGAAAAGTTTCAATGGGAATGGGAAGAATTGGGACAAAAATTGGAAAATTTTTAAGGGACTTGGAAAAAATTTCAACTGGAATTTTAGCCATTTTTTGACGTGAAATTGTAAACATGTGGACATGGATTTTGAAAATTCTAGAGAGAATTGTAAAAGCTTCAAGAGAATTTCAACAATTTTGAGAGGGATTTGAAAAGTTTCAATGGGAATGGGAAGAATTGGGACAAAAATTGGAAAATTTTTCAGGGACTTTGAAAAAATTTCAACTGGAATTTTAGCCATTTTTTGATGTGAAATTGTAAACATGTGGACATGGATTTTGAAAATTCTAGAGAGAATTTTAAAAGCTTCAAGAGAATTTCAACAATTTTAAGGGATTTGAAAAGTTTCAATGGGAATGGGAAGAATTGGGACAAAAATTGGAAAATTTTTAAGGGACCTGGAAAAATTTCAACTGGAATTTTAGCCATTTTTTGACGTGAAATTGTAAACATGTGGACATGGATTTTGAAAATTCTAGAGAGAATTTTAAAAGCTTCGACAGAATTTCAACAATTTTGAGAGGGATTTGAAAAGTTTCAATGGGAATGGGAAGAATTGGGACAAAAATTGGAAAATTTTTAAGGGACTTTGAAAAAATTTCAACTGGAATTTTAGCCATTTTTTGACGTGAAATTGTAAACATGTGGACATGGATTTTGAAAATTCTAGAGAGAATTTTAAAAGCTTCAAGAGGATTTCAACAATTTTGAGAGGGATTTGAAAAGTTTCAATGGGAATGGGAAGAATTGGGACAAAAATTGGAAAATTTTTAAGGGACTTTGAAAAAATTTCAACTGGAATTTTAGCCATTTTTTGATGTGAAATTGTAAACATGTGGACATGGATTTTTAAAATTCTAGAGAGAATTTTAAAAGCTTCAAGAGAATTTCAACAATTTTAAGGGATTTGAAAAGTTTCAATGGGAATGGGAAGAATTGGGACAAAAATTGGAAAATTTTTAAGGGACCTGGAAAAATTTCAACTGGAATTTTAGCCATTTTTTGACGTGAAATTGTAAACATGTGGACATGGATTTTGAAAATTCTAGAGAGAATTTTAAAAGCTTCAAGAGAATTTCAACAATTTTGAGAGGGATTTGAAAAGTTTCAATGGGAATGGGAAGAATTGGGACCAAAATTGGAAAATTTTTCAGGGACTTTGAAAAAATTTCAACTGGAATTTTAGCCATTTTTTGACGTGAAATTGTAAACATGTGGACATGGATTTTGAAAATTCTAGAGAGAATTTTAAAAGCTTCAAGAGAATTTCAACAATTTTGAGAGGGATTTGAAAAGTTTCAATGGGAATGGGAAGAATTGGGACAAAAATTGGAAAATTTTTAAGGGACTTTGAAAAAATTTCAACTGGAATTTTAGCCATTTTTTAATGTGAAATTGTAAACATGTGGACATGGATTTTGAAAATTCTAGAGAGAATTTTAAAAGCTTCAAGAGAATTTCAACCATTTTGAGAGGGATTTGAAAAGTTTCAATGGGAATGGGAAGAATTGGGACAAAAATTGGAAAATTTTTAAGGGACTTGGAAAAAATTTCAACTGGAATTTTAGCCATTTTTTGACGTGAAATTGTAAACATGTGGACATGGATTTTGAAAATTCTAGAGAGAATTTTAAAAGCTTCAAGAGAATTTCAACAATTTTGAGAGGGATTTGAAAAGTTTCAATGGGAATGGGAAGAATTGGGACAAAAATTGGAAAATTTTTCAGGGACTTTGAAAACATTTCAACTGGAATTTTAGCCATTTTTTGACGTGAAATTGTAAACATGTGGACATGGATTTTGAAAAGTCTAGAGAGAATTGTAAAAGCTTCAAGAGAATTTCAACAATTTTGAGAGGGATTTGAAAAGTTTCAATGGGAATGGGAAGAATTGGGACAAAAATTGGAAAATTTTTAAGGGACTTTGAAAAAATTTCAACTGGAATTTTAGCCATTTTTTGACGTGAAATTGTAAACATGTGGACATGGATTTTGAAAATTCTAGAGAGAATTTTAAAAGCTTCAAGAGAATTTCAACAATTTTGAGAGGGATTTGAAAAGTTTCAATGGGAATGGGAAGAATTGGGACAAAAATTGGAAAATTTTTAAGGGACTTTGAAAAAATTTCAACTGGAATTTTAGCCATTTTTTGATGTGAAATTGTAAACATGTGGACATGGATTTTGAAAATTCTAGAGAGAATTTTAAAAGCTTCAAGAGAATTTCAACAATTTGGAGAGGGATTTGAAAAGTTTCAATGGGAATGGGAAGAATTGGGACAAAAATTGGAAAATTTTTCAGGGACTTTGAAAAAATTTCAACTGGAATTTTAGCCATTTTTTGATGTGAAATTGTAAACATGTGGACATGGATTTTGAAAATTCTAGAGAGAATTTTAAAAGCTTCAAGAGAATTTCAACAATTTTGAGAGGGATTTGAAAAGTTTCAATGGGAATGGGAAGAATTGGGACAAAAATTGGAAAATTTTTAAGGGACTTTGAAAAAATTTCAACTGGAATTTTAGCCATTTTTTGATGTGAAATTGTAAACATGTGGACATGGATTTTGAAAATTCTAGAGAGAATTTTAAAAGCTTCAAGAGAATTTCAACAATTTTAAGGGATTTGAAAAGTTTCAATGGGAATGGGAAGAATTGGGACAAAAATTGGAAAATTTTTAAGGGACCTGGAAAAATTTCCACTGGAATTTTAGCCATTTTTTGACGTGAAATTGTAAACATGTGGACATGGATTTTGAAAATTCTAGAGAGAATTTTAAAAGCTTCGACAGAATTTCAACAATTTTGAGAGGGATTTGAAAAGTTTCAATGGGAATGGGAAGAATTGGGACAAAAATTGGAAAATTTTTAAGGGACTTTGAAAAAATTTCAACTGGAATTTTAGCCATTTTTTGACGTGAAATTGTAAACATGTGGACATGGATTTTGAAAATTCTAGAGAGAATTTTAAAAGCTTCAAGAGGATTTCAACAATTTTGAGAGGGATTTGAAAAGTTTCAATGGGAATGGGAAGAATTGGGACAAAAATTGGAAAATTTTTCAGGGACTTTGAAAAAATTTCAACTGGAATTTTAGCCATTTTTTGACGTGAAATTGTAAACATGTGGACATGGATTTTGAAAATTCTAGAGAGAATTTTAAAAGCTTCAAGAGAATTTCAACAATTTTGAGAGGGATTTGAAAAGTTTCAATGGGAATGGGAAGAATTGGGACAAAAATTGGAAAATTTTGAAGGGACTTTGAAAACATTTCAACTGGAATTTTAGCCAGTTTTTGACGTGAAATTGTAAACATGTGGACATGGATTTTGAAAATTCTAGAGAGAATTTTAAAAGCTTCAAGAGAATTTCAACAATTTTGAGAGGGATTTGAAAAGTTTCAATGGGAATGGGAAGAATTGGGACAAAAATTGGAAAATTTTTAAGGGACTTTGAAAACATTTCAACTGGAATTTTAGCCATTTTTTGACGTGAAATTGTAAACATGTGGACATGGATTTTTAAAATTCTAGAGAGAATTTTAAAAGCTTCAAGAGAATTTCAACAATTTTGAGAGGGATTTGAAAAGTTTCAATGGGAATGGGAAGAATTGGGACCAAAATTGGAAAATTTTTAAGGGACTTTGAAAAAATTTCAACTGGAATTTTAGCCATTTTTTGACGTGAAATTGTAAACATGTGGACATGGATTTTGAAAATTCTAGAGAGAATTTTAAAAGCTTCAAGAGGATTTCAACAATTTTGAGAGGGATTTGAAAAGTTTCAATGGGAATGGGAAGAATTGGGACAAAAATTGGAAAATTTTGAAGGGACTTTGAAAAAATTTCAACTGGAATTTTAGCCATTTTTTGATGTGAAATTGTAAACATGTGGACATGGATTTTGAAAATTCTAGAGAGAATTTTAAAAGCTTCAAGAGAATTTCAACAATTTTGAGAGGGATTTGAAAAGTTTCAATGGGAATGGGAAGAATTGGGACAAAAATTGGAAAATTTTTAAGGGACTTGGAAAAAATTTCAACTGGAATTTTAGCCATTTTTTGACGTGAAATTGTAAACATGTGGACATGGATTTTGAAAATTCTAGAGAGAATTTTAAAAGCTTCAAGAGAATTTCAACAATTTTGAGAGGGATTTGAAAAGTTTCAATGGGAATGGGAAGAATTGGGACAAAAATTGGAAAATTTTTCAGGGACTTTGAAAACATTTCAACTGGAATTTTAGCCATTTTTTGACGTGAAATTGTAAACATGTGGACATGGATTTTGAAAAGTCTAGAGAGAATTGTAAAAGCTTCAAGAGAATTTCAACAATTTTGAGAGGGATTTGAAAAGTTTCAATGGGAATGGGAAGAATTGGGACAAAAATTGGAAAATTTTTAAGGGACTTTGAAAAAATTTCAACTGGAATTTTAGCCATTTTTTGACGTGAAATTGTAAACATGTGGACATGGATTTTGAAAATTCTAGAGAGAATTTTAAAAGCTTCAAGAGAATTTCAACAATTTTGAGAGGGATTTGAAAAGTTTCAATGGGAATGGGAAGAATTGGGACAAAAATTGGAAAATTTTTAAGGGACTTTGAAAAAATTTCAACTGGAATTTTAGCCATTTTTTGATGTGAAATTGTAAACATGTGGACATGGATTTTGAAAATTCTAGAGAGAATTTTAAAAGCTTCAAGAGAATTTCAACAATTTGGAGAGGGATTTGAAAAGTTTCAATGGGAATGGGAAGAATTGGGACAAAAATTGGAAAATTTTTAAGGGACTTTGAAAAAATTTCAACTGGAATTTTAGCCATTTTTTGATGTGAAATTGTAAACATGTGGACATGGATTTTGAAAATTCTAGAGAGAATTTTAAAAGCTTCAAGAGAATTTCAACAATTTTGAGAGGGATTTGAAAAGTTTCAATGGGAATGGGAAGAATTGGGACAAAAATTGGAAAATTTTTAAGGGACTTTGAAAAAATTTCAACTGGAATTTTAGCCATTTTTTGATGTGAAATTGTAAACATGTGGACATGGATTTTGAAAATTCTAGAGAGAATTTTAAAAGCTTCAAGAGAATTTCAACAATTTTAAGGGATTTGAAAAGTTTCAATGGGAATGGGAAGAATTGGGACAAAAATTGGAAAATTTTTAAGGGACCTGGAAAAATTTCCACTGGAATTTTAGCCATTTTTTGACGTGAAATTGTAAACATGTGGACATGGATTTTGAAAATTCTAGAGAGAATTTTAAAAGCTTCGACAGAATTTCAACAATTTTGAGAGGGATTTGAAAAGTTTCAATGGGAATGGGAAGAATTGGGACAAAAATTGGAAAATTTTTAAGGGACTTTGAAAAAATTTCAACTGGAATTTTAGCCATTTTTTGACGTGAAATTGTAAACATGTGGACATGGATTTTGAAAATTCTAGAGAGAATTTTAAAAGCTTCAAGAGGATTTCAACAATTTTGAGAGGGATTTGAAAAGTTTCAATGGGAATGGGAAGAATTGGGACAAAAATTGGAAAATTTTTCAGGGACTTTGAAAAAATTTCAACTGGAATTTTAGCCATTTTTTGACGTGAAATTGTAAACATGTGGACATGGATTTTGAAAATTCTAGAGAGAATTTTAAAAGCTTCAAGAGAATTTCAACAATTTTGAGAGGGATTTGAAAAGTTTCAATGGGAATGGGAAGAATTGGGACAAAAATTGGAAAATTTTGAAGGGACTTTGAAAACATTTCAACTGGAATTTTAGCCAGTTTTTGACGTGAAATTGTAAACATGTGGACATGGATTTTGAAAATTCTAGAGAGAATTTTAAAAGCTTCAAGAGAATTTCAACAATTTTGAGAGGGATTTGAAAAGTTTCAATGGGAATGGGAAGAATTGGGACAAAAATTGGAAAATTTTTAAGGGACTTTGAAAACATTTCAACTGGAATTTTAGCCATTTTTTGACGTGAAATTGTAAACATGTGGACATGGATTTTTAAAATTCTAGAGAGAATTTTAAAAGCTTCAAGAGAATTTCAACAATTTTGAGAGGGATTTGAAAAGTTTCAATGGGAATGGGAAGAATTGGGACCAAAATTGGAAAATTTTTAAGGGACTTTGAAAAAATTTCAACTGGAATTTTAGCCATTTTTTGACGTGAAATTGTAAACATGTGGACATGGATTTTGAAAATTCTAGAGAGAATTTTAAAAGCTTCAAGAGGATTTCAACAATTTTGAGAGGGATTTGAAAAGTTTCAATGGGAATGGGAAGAATTGGGACCAAAATTGGAAAATTTTGAAGGGACTTTGAAAAAATTTCAACTGGAATTTTAGCCATTTTTTGATGTGAAATTGTAAACATGTGGACATGGATTTTGAAAATTCTAGAGAGAATTTTAAAAGCTTCAAGAGAATTTCAACAATTTTAAGGGATTTGGAAAGTTTCAATGGGATTGGGAAGAATTGGGACAAAAATTGGAAAATTTTTAAGGGACCTGGAAAAATTTCAACTGGAATTTTAGCCATTTTTTGACGTGAAATTGTAAACATGTGGACATGGATTTTGAAAATTCTAGAGAGAATTTTAAAAGCTTCAAGAGGATTTCAACAATTTTGAGAGGGATTTGAAAAGTTTCAATGGGAATGGGAAGAATTGGGACAAAAATTGGAAAATTTTTAAGGGACTTTGAAAAAATTTCAACTGGAATTTTAGCCATTTTTTGACGTGAAATTGTAAACATGTGGACATGGATTTTGAAAATTCTAGAGAGAATTTTAAAAGCTTCAAGAGAATTTCAACAATTTTGAGAGGGATTTGAAAAGTTTCAATGGGAATGGGAAGAATTGGGACAAAAATTGGAAAATTTTTCAGGGACTTTGAAAACATTTCAACTGGAATTTTAGCCATTTTTTGACGTGAAATTGTAAACATGTGGACATGGATTTTGAAAATTCTAGAGAGAATTTTAAAAGCTTCAAGAGAATTTCAACAATTTTGAGAGGGATTTGAAAAGTTTCAATGGGAATGGGAAGAATTGGGACAAAAATTGGAAAATTTTTAAGGGACTTTGAAAACATTTCAACTGGAATTTTAGCCATTTTTTGACGTGAAATTGTAAACATGTGGACATGGATTTTGAAAATTCTAGAGAGAATTTTAAAAGCTTCAAGAGAATTTCAACAATTTTGAGAGGGATTTGAAAAGTTTCAATGGGAATGGGAAGAATTGGGACCAAAATTGGAAAATTTTTAAGGGACTTTGAAAAAATTTCAACTGAAATTTTAGCCATTTTTTGACGTGAAATTGTAAACATGTGGACATGGATTTTGAAAATTCTAGAGAGAATTTTAAAAGCTTCAAGAGAATTTCAACAATTTTGAGAGGGATTTGAAAAGTTTCAATGGGAATGGGAAGAATTGGGATAAAAATTGGAAAATTTTTAAGGGACTTTGAAAAAAATTCAACTGGAATTTTAGCCATTTTTTGACGTGAAATTGTAAACATGTGGACGTGGATTTTGAAAATTCTAGGGAGAATTTTAAAAGCTTCAAGAGAATTTCAACAATTTTGAGAGGGATTTGAAAAGTTTCAATGGGAATGGGAAGAATTGGGACAAAAATTGGAAAATTTTGAAGGGACTTTGAAAAAATTTCAACTGGAATTTTAGCCATTTTTTTATGTGAAATTGTAAACATGTGGACATGGATTTTGAAAATTCTAGAGAGAATTTTAAAAGCTTCAAGAGAATTTCAACAATTTTGAGAGGGATTTGAAAAGTTTCAATGGGAATGGGAAGAATTGGGACAAAAATTGGAAAATTTTTAAGGGACTTTGAAAACATTTCAACTGGAATTTTAGCCATTTTTTGACGTGAAATTGTAAACATGTGGACATGGATTTTTAAAATTCTAGAGAGAATTTTAAAAGCTTCAAGAGAATTTCAACAATTTGGAGAGGGATTTGAAAAGTTTCAATGGGAATGGGAAGAATTGGGACCAAAATTGGAAAATTTTTAAGGGACCTGGAAAAATTTCAACTGGAATTTTAGCCATTTTTTGACGTGAAATTGTAAACATGTGGACATGGATTTTGAAAATTCTAGAGAGAATTTTAAAAGCTTCGACAGAATTTCAACAATTTTGAGAGGGATTTGAAAAGTTTCAATGGGAATGGGAAGAATTGGGACAAAAATTGGAAAATTTTTAAGGGACTTTGAAAAAATTTCAACTGGAATTTTAGCCATTTTTTGACGTGAAATTGTAAACGTGTGGACATGGATTTTGAAAATTCTAGAGAGAATTTTAAAAGCTTCAAGAGGATTTCAACAATTTTGAGAGGGATTTGAAAAGTTTCAATGGGAATGGGAAGAATTGGGACCAAAATTGGAAAATTTTTAAGGGACTTTGAAAACATTTCAACTGGAATTTTAGCCATTTTTTGACGTGAAATTGTAAACATGTGGACATGGATTTTGAAAATTCTAGAGAGAATTTTAAAAGCTTCAAGAGAATTTCAACAATTTTGAGAGGGATTTGAAAAGTTTCAATGGGAATGGGAAGAATTGGGACCAAAATTGGAAAATTTTTAAGGGACTTTGAAAAAATTTCAACTGGAATTTTAGCCATTTTTTGACGTGAAATTGTAAACATGTGGACATGGATTTTGAAAATTCTAGAGAGAATTTTAAAAGCTTCAAGAGAATTTCAACAATTTTGAGAGGGATTTGAAAAGTTTCAATGGGAAGAATTGGGACAAAAATTGGAAAATTTTTAAGGGACTTTGAAAAAATTTCAACTGGAATTTTAGCCATTTTTTGACGTTAAATTGTAAACATGTGGACATGGATTTTGAAAATTCTAGAGAGAATTTTAAAAGCTTCAAGAGAATTTCAACAATTTTGAGAGGGATTTGAAAAGTTTCAATGGGAATGGAAGAATTGGGACAAAAATTGGAAAATTTTTAAGGGACTTTGAAAACATTTCAACTGGAATTTTAGCCATTTTTTGACGTGAAATTGTAAACATGTGGACATGGATTTTGAAAATTCTGGAGAGAATTTTAAAAGCTTCAAGAGAATTTCAACAATTTTGAGAGGGATTTGAAAAGTTTCAATGGGAATGGGAAGAATTGGGACAAAAATTGGAAAATTTTTCAGGGACTTTGAAAAAATTTCAACTGGAATTTTAGCCATTTTTTGACGTGAAATTGTAAACATGTGGACGTGGATTTTGAAAATTCTAGAGAGAATTTTAAAAGCTTCAAGAGAATTTCAACAATTTTGAGAGGGATTTGAAAAGTTTCAATGGGAATGGGAAGAATTGGGACAAAAATTGGAAAATTTTTAAGGGACTTTGAAAAAATTTCAACTGGAATTTTAGCCATTTTTTGACGTGAAATTGTAAACATGTGGACATGGATTTTGAAAATTCTAGAGAGAATTTTAAAAGCTTCAAGAGAATTTCAACAATTTTGAGAGGGATTTGAAAAGTTTCAATGGGAATGGGAAGAATTGGGACAAAAATTGGAAAATTTTTAAGGGACTTTGAAAAAATTTCAACTGGAATTTTAGCCATTTTTTGACGTGAAATTGTAAACATGTGGACATGGATTTTGAAAATTCTAGAGAGAATTTTAAAAGCTTCAAGAGAATTTCAACAATTTTGAGAGGGATTTGAAAAGTTTCAATGGGAATGGGAAGAGTTGGGACAATAATTGGAAAATTTTTAAGGGACTTTGAAAAAAATTCAACTGGAATTTTAGCCATTTTTTGACGTGAAATTGTAAACATGTGGACGTGGATTTTGAAAATTCTAGGGAGAATTTTAAAAGCTTCAAGAGAATTTCAACAATTTTGAGAGGGATTTGAAAAGTTTCAATGGGAATGGGAAGAATTGGGACAAAAATTGGAAAATTTTGAAGGGACTTTGAAAAAATTTCAACTGGAATTTTAGCCATTTTTTTATGTGAAATTGTAAACATGTGGACATGGATTTTGAAAATTCTAGAGAGAATTTTAAAAGCTTCAAGAGAATTTCAACAATTTTGAGAGGGATTTGAAAAGTTTCAATGGGAATGGGAAGAATTGGGACAAAAATTGGAAAATTTTTAAGGGACTTTGAAAACATTTCAACTGGAATTTTAGCCATTTTTTGACGTGAAATTGTAAACATGTGGACATGGATTTTTAAAATTCTAGAGAGAATTTTAAAAGCTTCAAGAGAATTTCAACAATTTGGAGAGGGATTTGAAAAGTTTCAATGGGAATGGGAAGAATTGGGACCAAAATTGGAAAATTTTTAAGGGACCTGGAAAAATTTCAACTGGAATTTTAGCCATTTTTTGACGTGAAATTGTAAACATGTGGACATGGATTTTGAAAATTCTAGAGAGAATTTTAAAAGCTTCGACAGAATTTCAACAATTTTGAGAGGGATTTGAAAAGTTTCAATGGGAATGGGAAGAATTGGGACAAAAATTGGAAAATTTTTAAGGGACTTTGAAAAAATTTCAACTGGAATTTTAGCCATTTTTTGACGTGAAATTGTAAACGTGTGGACATGGATTTTGAAAATTCTAGAGAGAATTTTAAAAGCTTCAAGAGGATTTCAACAATTTTGAGAGGGATTTGAAAAGTTTCAATGGGAATGGGAAGAATTGGGACCAAAATTGGAAAATTTTTAAGGGACTTTGAAAACATTTCAACTGGAATTTTAGCCATTTTTTGACGTGAAATTGTAAACATGTGGACATGGATTTTGAAAATTCTAGAGAGAATTTTAAAAGCTTCAAGAGAATTTCAACAATTTTGAGAGGGATTTGAAAAGTTTCAATGGGAATGGGAAGAATTGGGACCAAAATTGGAAAATTTTTAAGGGACTTTGAAAAAATTTCAACTGGAATTTTAGCCATTTTTTGACGTGAAATTGTAAACATGTGGACATGGATTTTGAAAATTCTAGAGAGAATTTTAAAAGCTTCAAGAGAATTTCAACAATTTTGAGAGGGATTTGAAAAGTTTCAATGGGAAGAATTGGGACAAAAATTGGAAAATTTTTAAGGGACTTTGAAAAAATTTCAACTGGAATTTTAGCCATTTTTTGACGTGAAATTGTAAACATGTGGACATGGATTTTGAAAATTCTAGAGAGAATTTTAAAAGCTTCAAGAGAATTTCAACAATTTTGAGAGGGATTTGAAAAGTTTCAATGGGAATGGGAAGAATTGGGACAAAAATTGGAAAATTTTTAAGGGACTTTGAAAACATTTCAACTGGAATTTTAGCCATTTTTTGACGTGAAATTGTAAACATGTGGACATGGATTTTGAAAATTCTGGAGAGAATTTTAAAAGCTTCAAGAGAATTTCAACAATTTTGAGAGGGATTTGAAAAGTTTCAATGGGAATGGGAAGAATTGGGACAAAAATTGGAAAATTTTTAAGGGACTTTGAAAAAATTTCAACTGGAATTTTAGCCATTATTTTACGTGAAATTGTAAACATGTGGACATGGATTTTGAAAATTCTAGAGAGAATTTTAAAAGCTTCAAGAGAATTTCAACAATTTTGAGAGGGATTTGAAAAGTTTCAATGGGAATGGGAAGAATTGGGACAAAAATTGGAAAATTTTTAAGGGACTTTGAAAAAATTTCATCTGGAATTTTAGCCATTTTGACGTGAAATTGTAAACATGTGGACGTGGATTTTGAAAATTCTAGAGAGAATTTTAAAAGCTTCAAGAGAATTTCAACAATTTTGAGAGGGATTTGAAAAGTTTCAATGGGAATGGGAAGAATTGGGACAAAAATTGGAAAATTTTTCAGGGACTTTGAAAAAATTTCAACTGGAATTTTAGCCATTTTTTGACGTGAAATTGTAAACATGTGGACGTGGATTTTGAAAATTCTAGAGAGAATTTTAAAAGCTTCAAGAGAATTTCAACAATTTTGAGAGGGATTTGAAAAGTTTCAATGGGAATGGGAAGAATTGGGACAAAAATTGGAAAATTTTTAAGGGACTTTGAAAAAATTTCAACTGGAATTTTAGCCATTTTATTCCGTGAATATGTAAACATGTGGACATGGATTTTGAAAATTCTAGAGAGAATTTTAAAAGCTTCAAGAGAATTTCAACAATTTTGAGAGGGATTTGAAAAGTTTCAATGGGAATGGGAAGAATTGGGACAAAAATTGGAAAATTTTTAAGGGACTTTGAAAAAATTTCAACTGGAATTTTAGCCATTTTTTGACGTGAAATTGTAAACATGTGGACATGGATTTTGAAAATTCTAGAGAGAATTTTAAAAGCTTCAAGAGAATTTCAACAATTTTGAGAGGGATTTGAAAAGTTTCAATGGGAATGGGAAGAGTTGGGACAATAATTGGAAAATTTTTAAGGGACTTTGAAAAAAATTCAACTGGAATTTTAGCCATTTTTTGACGTGAAATTGTAAACATGTGGACATGGATTTTGAAAATTCTAGAGAGAATTTTAAAAGCTTCAAGAGAATTTCAACAATTTTGAGAGGGATTTGAAAAGTTTCAATGGGAATGGGAAGAATTGGGACCAAAATTGGAAAATTTTTAAGGGACTTTGAAAACATTTCAACTGGAATTTTAGCCATTTTTTGACGTGAAATTGTAAACATGTGGACATGGATTTTGAAAATTCTAGAGAGAATTTTAAAAGCTTCAAGAGAATTTCAACAATTTTGAGAGGGATTTGAAAAGTTTCAATGGGAATGGGAAGAATTG
Organism: Streptopelia decaocto; assembly: GCF_964273445.1. Taxonomy (NCBI): domain Eukaryota; kingdom Metazoa; phylum Chordata; class Aves; order Columbiformes; family Columbidae; genus Streptopelia; species Streptopelia decaocto. The sequence continues at coordinate 23,537 of NW_028115999.1, forward strand.
GGACCAAAATTGGAAAATTTTTAAGGGACTTTGAAAAAATTTCAACTGGAATTTTAGCCATTTTTTGACGTGAAATTGTAAACATGTGGACATGGATTTTGAAAATTCTAGAGAGAATTTTAAAAGCTTCAAGAGAATTTCAACAATTTTGAGAGGGATTTGAAAAGTTTCAATGGGAATGGGAAGAATTGGGACAAAAATTGGAAAATTTTTAAGGGACTTTGAAAAAATTTCAACTGGAATTTTAGCCATTTTTTGACGTGAAATTGTAAACATGTGGACATGGATTTTGAAAATTCTAGAGAGAATTTTAAAAGCTTCAAGAGAATTTCAACAATTTTGAGAGGGATTTGAAAAGTTTCAATGGGAATGGGAAGAATTGGGACAAAAATTGGAAAATTTTTAAGGGACTTTGAAAAAATTTCAACTGGAATTTTAGCCATTTTTTGACGTGAAATTGTAAACATGTGGACATGGATTTTGAAAATTCTGGAGAGAATTTTAAAAGCTTCAAGAGAATTTCAACAATTTTGAGAGGGATTTGAAAAGTTTCAATGGGAATGGGAAGAATTGGGACAAAAATTGGAAAATTTTTCAGGGACTTTGAAAAAATTTCAACTGGAATTTTAGCCATTATTTTACGTGAAATTGTAAACGTGTGGACATGGATTTTGAAAATTCTAGAGAGAATTTTAAAAGCTTCAAGAGAATTTCAACAATTTTGAGAGGGATTTGAAAAGATTCAATGGGAAGAATTGGGACAAAAATTGGAAAATTTTTAAGGGACTTTGAAAAAATTTCAACTGGAATTTTAGCCATTTTTTGACGTTAAATTGTAAACATGTGGACATGGATTTTGAAAATTCTAGAGAGAATTTTAAAAGCTTCAAGAGAATTTCAACAATTTTGAGAGGGATTTGAAAAGTTTCAATGGGAATGGGAAGAATTGGGACAAAAATTGGAAAATTTTTAAGGGACTTTGAAAAAATTTCAACTGGAATTTTAGCCATTTTTTGACGTGAAATTGTAAACATGTGGACATGGATTTTGAAAATTCTGGAGAGAATTTTAAAAGCTTCAAGAGAATTTCAACAATTTTGAGAGGGATTTGAAAAGTTTCAATGGGAATGGGAAGAATTGGGACAAAAATTGGAAAATTTTTCAGGGACTTTGAAAAAATTTCAACTGGAATTTTAGCCATTATTTTACGTGAAATTGTAAACATGTGGACATGGATTTTGAAAATTCTAGAGAGAATTTTAAAAGCTTCAAGAGAATTTCAACAATTTTGAGAGGGATTTGAAAAGTTTCAATGGGAATGGGAAGAATTGGGACAAAAATTGGAAAATTTTTAAGGGACTTTGAAAAAATTTCAACTGGAATTTTAGCCATTTTTTGACGTGAAATTGTAAACATGTGGACGTGGATTTTGAAAATTCTAGAGAGAATTTTAAAAGCTTCAAGAGAATTTCAACAATTTTGAGAGGGATTTGAAAAGTTTCAATGGGAATGGGAAGAATTGGGACAAAAATTGGAAAATTTTTAAGGGACTTTGAAAAAATTTCAACTGGAATTTTAGCCATTTTTTGACGTGAAATTGTAAACATGTGGACGTGGATTTTGAAAATTCTAGAGAGAATTTTAAAAGCTTCAAGAGAATTTCAACAATTTTGAGAGGGATTTGAAAAGTTTCAATGGGAATGGGAAGAATTGGGACAAAAATTGGAAAATTTTTAAGGGACTTTGAAAAAATTTCAACTGGAATTTTAGCCATTTTTTGACGTGAAATTGTAAACATGTGGACATGGATTTTGAAAATTCTAGAGAGAATTTTAAAAGCTTCAAGAGAATTTCAACAATTTTGAGAGGGATTTGAAAAGTTTCAATGGGAATGGGAAGAATTGGGACAAAAATTGGAAAATTTTGAAGGGACTTTGAAAACATTTCAACTGGAATTTTAGCCATTTTTTGACGTGAAATTGTAAACATGTGGACGTGGATTTTGAAAATTCTAGAGAGAATTTTAAAAGCTTCAAGAGAATTTCAACAATTTTGAGAGGGATTTGAAAAGTTTCAATGGGAATGGGAAGAATTGGGACAAAAATTGGAAAATTTTGAAGGGACTTTGAAAAAATTTCAACTGGAATTTTAGCCATTTTTTGACGTGAAATTGTAAACATGTGGACATGGATTTTGAAAATTCTAGAGAGAATTTTAAAAGCTTCAAGAGAATTTCAACAATTTTGAGAGGGATTTGAAAAGTTTCAATGGGAAGAATTGGGACAAAAATTGGAAAATTTTTAAGGGACTTTGAAAAAATTTCAACTGGAATTTTAGCCATTTTTTGACGTTAAATTGTAAACATGTGGACATGGATTTTGAAAATTCTAGAGAGAATTTTAAAAGCTTCAAGAGAATTTCAACAATTTTGAGAGGGATTTGAAAAGTTTCAATGGGAATGGGAAGAATTGGGACAAAAATTGGAAAATTTTTAAGGGACTTTGAAAAAATTTCAACTGGAATTTTAGCCATTTTTTGACGTGAAATTGTAAACATGTGGACGTGGATTTTGAAAATTCTAGAGAGAATTTTAAAAGCTTCAAGAGAATTTCAACAATTTTGAGAGGGATTTGAAAAGTTTCAATGGGAATGGGAAGAATTGGGACAAAAATTGGAAAATTTTTCAGGGACTTTGAAAAAATTTCAACTGGAATTTTAGCCATTTTTTTACATGAAATTGTAAACATGTGGACATGGATTTTGAAAATTCTAGAGAGAATTTTAAAAGCTTCAAGAGAATTTCAACCATTTTGAGAGGGATTTGAAAAGTTTCAATGGGAATGGGAAGAATTGGGACAAAAATTGGAAAATTTTTAAGGGACTTTGAAAAAATTTCCACTGGAATTTTAGCCATTTTATTCCGTGAATATGTAAACATGTGGACATGGATTTTGAAAATTCTGGAGAGAATTTTAAAAGCTTCAAGAGAATTTCAACAATTTTGAGAGGGATTTGAAAAGTTTCAATGGGAATGGGAAGAATTGGGACAAAAATTGGAAAATTTTTAAGGGACTTTGAAAAAATTTCAACTGGAATTTTAGCCATTATTTTACGTGAAATTGTAAACGTGTGGACATGGATTTTGAAAATTCTAGAGAGAATTTTAAAAGCTTCAAGAGAATTTCAACAATTTTGAGAGGGATTTGAAAAGTTTCAATGGGAATGGGAAGAATTGGGACAAAAATTGGAAAATTTTGAAGGGACTTTGAAAAAATTTCAACTGGAATTTTAGCCATTTTTTGACGTGAAATTGTAAACATGTGGACATGGATTTTGAAAATTCTAGAGAGAATTTTAAAAGCTTCAAGAGAATTTCAACAATTTTGAGAGGGATTTGAAAAGTTTCAATGGGAAGAATTGGGACAAAAATTGGAAAATTTTTAAGGGACTTTGAAAAAATTTCAACTGGAATTTTAGCCATTTTTTGACGTTAAATTGTAAACATGTGGACATGGATTTTGAAAATTCTAGAGAGAATTTTAAAAGCTTCAAGAGAATTTCAACAATTTTGAGAGGGATTTGAAAAGTTTCAATGGGAATGGGAAGAATTGGGACAAAATTGGAAAATTTTGAAGGGACTTTGAAAAAATTTCAACTGGAATTTTAGCCATTTTTTGACGTGAAATTGTAAACATGTGGACATGGATTTTGAAAATTCTAGAGAGAATTTTAAAAGCTTCAAGAGAATTTCAACAATTTTGAGAGGGATTTGAAAAGTTTCAATGGGATGGGAAGAATTGGGACAAAAATTGGAAAATTTTTAAGGGACTTGGAAAAAATTTCAACTGGAATTTTAGCCATTTTTTGACGTTGAAATTGTAAACATGTGGACATGGATTTTGAAAATTCTAGAGAGAATTTTAAAAGCTTCAAGAGAATTTCAACCATTTTGAGAGGGATTTGAAAAGTTTCAATGGGAATGGGAAGAATTGGGACAAAAATTGGAAAATTTTTAAGGGACTTTGAAAAAATTTCCACTGGAATTTTAGCCATTTTATTCCGTGAATATGTAAACATGTGGACATGGATTTTGAAAATTCTGGAGAGAATTTTAAAAGCTTCAAGAGAATTTCAACAATTTTGAGAGGGATTTGAAAAGTTTCAATGGGAATGGGAAGAATTGGGACAAAAATTGGAAAATTTTTAAGGGACTTTGAAAAAATTTCAACTGGAATTTTAGCCATTATTTTACGTGAAATTGTAAACGTGTGGACATGGATTTTGAAAATTCTAGAGAGAATTTTAAAAGCTTCAAGAGAATTTCAACAATTTTGAGAGGGATTTGAAAAGTTTCAATGGGAATGGGAAGAATTGGGACAAAAATTGGAAAATTTTTAAGGGACTTTGAAAAAATTTCATCTGGAATTTTAGCCATTTTTTGACGTGAAATTGTAAACATGTGGACGTGGATTTTGAAAATTCTAGAGAGAATTTTAAAAGCTTCAAGAGAATTTCAACAATTTTGAGAGGGATTTGAAAAGTTTCAATGGGAATGGGAAGAATTGGGACAAAAATTGGAAAATTTTTCAGGGACTTTGAAAAAATTTCAACTGGAATTTTAGCCATTTTTTGACGTGAAATTGTAAACATGTGGACATGGATTTTGAAAATTCTAGAGAGAATTTTAAAAGCTTCAAGAGAATTTCAACAATTTTGAGAGGGATTTGAAAAGTTTCAATGGGAATGGGAAGAATTGGGACAAAAATTGGAAAATTTTTAAGGGACTTTGAAAAAATTTCAACTGGAATTTTAGCCATTTTTTGACGTGAAATTGTAAACATGTGGACATGGATTTTGAAAATTCTGGAGAGAATTTTAAAAGCTTCAAGAGAATTTCAACAATTTTGAGAGGGATTTGAAAAGTTTCAATGGGAATGGGAAGAATTGGGACAAAAATTGGAAAATTTTTCAGGGACTTTGAAAAAATTTCAACTGGAATTTTAGCCATTATTTTACGTGAAATTGTAAACATGTGGACATGGATTTTGAAAATTCTAGAGAGAATTTTAAAAGCTTCAAGAGAATTTCAACAATTTTGAGAGGGATTTGAAAAGTTTCAATGGGAATGGGAAGAATTGGGACAAAAATTGGAAAATTTTGAAGGGACTTTGAAAACATTTCAACTGGAATTTTAGCCATTTTTTGACGTGAAATTGTAAACATGTGGACGTGGATTTTGAAAATTCTAGAGAGAATTTTAAAAGCTTCAAGAGAATTTCAACAATTTTGAGAGGGATTTGAAAAGTTTCAATGGGAATGGGAAGAATTGGGACAAAAATTGGAAAATTTTGAAGGGACTTTGAAAAAATTTCAACTGGAATTTTAGCCATTTTTTGACGTGAAATTGTAAACATGTGGACGTGGATTTTGAAAATTCTAGAGAGAATTTTAAAAGCTTCAAGAGAATTTCAACAATTTTGAGAGGGATTTGAAAAGTTTCAATGGGAATGGGAAGAATTGGGACAAAAATTGGAAAATTTTGAAGGGACTTTGAAAAAATTTCAACTGGAATTTTAGCCATTTTTTGACGTGAAATTGTAAACATGTGGACATGGATTTTGAAAATTCTAGAGAGAATTTTAAAAGCTTCAAGAGAATTTCAACAATTTTGAGAGGGATTTGAAAAGTTTCAATGGGAATGGGAAGAATTGGGACAAAAATTGGAAAATTTTGAAGGGACTTTGAAAACATTTCAACTGGAATTTTAGCCATTTTTTGACGTGAAATTGTAAACATGTGGACGTGGATTTTGAAAATTCTAGAGAGAATTTTAAAAGCTTCAAGAGAATTTCAACAATTTTGAGAGGGATTTGAAAAGTTTCAATGGGAATGGGAAGAATTGGGACAAAAATTGGAAAATTTTGAAGGGACTTTGAAAAAATTTCAACTGGAATTTTAGCCATTTTTTGACGTGAAATTGTAAACATGTGGACATGGATTTTGAAAATTCTAGAGAGAATTTTAAAAGCTTCAAGAGAATTTCAACAATTTTGAGAGGGATTTGAAAAGTTTCAATGGGAAGAATTGGGACAAAAATTGGAAAATTTTTAAGGGACTTTGAAAAAATTTCAACTGGAATTTTAGCCATTTTTTGACGTGAAATTGTAAACATGTGGACATGGATTTTGAAAATTCTAGAGAGAATTTTAAAAGCTTCAAGAGAATTTCAACAATTTTGAGAGGGATTTGAAAAGTTTCAATGGGAATGGGAAGAATTGGGACAAAAATTGGAAAATTTTTAAGGGACTTTGAAAAAATTTCAACTGGAATTTTAGCCATTTTTTGACGTGAAATTGTAAACATGTGGACATGGATTTTGAAAATTCTGGAGAGAATTTTAAAAGCTTCAAGAGAATTTCAACAATTTTGAGAGGGATTTGAAAAGTTTCAATGGGAATGGGAAGAATTGGGACAAAAATTGGAAAATTTTTCAGGGACTTTGAAAAAATTTCAACTGGAATTTTAGCCATTATTTTACGTGAAATTGTAAACATGTGGACATGGATTTTGAAAATTCTAGAGAGAATTTTAAAAGCTTCAAGAGAATTTCAACAATTTTGAGAGGGATTTGAAAAGTTTCAATGGGAATGGGAAGAATTGGGACAAAAATTGGAAAATTTTTAAGGGACTTTGAAAAAATTTCAACTGGAATTTTAGCCATTTTTTGACTGTGAAATTGTAAACATGTGGACATGGATTTTGAAAATTCTAGAGAGAATTTTAAAAGCTTCAAGAGAATTTCAACAATTTTGAGAGGGATTTGAAAAGTTTCAATGGGAATGGGAAGAATTGGGACAAAAATTGGAAAATTTTTCAGGGACTTTGAAAAAATTTCAACTGGAATTTTAGCCATTTTTTGACGTGAAATTGTAAACATGTGGACGTGGATTTTGAAAATTCTAGAGAGAATTTTAAAAGCTTCAAGAGAATTTCAACAATTTTGAGAGGGATTTGAAAAGTTTCAATGGGAATGGGAAGAATTGGGACAAAAGTTGGAAAATTTTTAAGGGACTTTGAAAAAATTTCAACTGGAATTTTAGCCATTTTATTCCGTGAATATGTAAACATGTGGACATGGATTTTGAAAATTCTAGAGAGAATTTTAAAAGCTTCAAGAGAATTTCAACAATTTTGAGAGGGATTTGAAAAGTTTCAATGGGAATGGGAAGAATTGGGACAAAAATTGGAAAATTTTTAAGGGACTTTGAAAAAATTTCAACTGGAATTTTAGCCATTTTTTGACGTGAAATTGTAAACATGTGGACGTGGATTTTGAAAATTCTAGAGAGAATTTTAAAAGCTTCAAGAGAATTTCAACAATTTTGAGAGGGATTTGAAAAGTTTCAATGGGAATGGGAAGAGTTGGGACAATAATTGGAAAATTTTTAAGGGACTTTGAAAAAAATTCAACTGGAATTTTAGCCATTTCTTGACGTGAAATTGTAAACATGTGGACATGGATTTTGAAAATTCTAGAGAGAATTTTAAAAGCTTCAAGAGAATTTCAACAATTTTGAGAGGGATTTGAAAAGTTTCAATGGGAATGGGAAGAATTGGGACCAAAATTGGAAAATTTTTAAGGGACTTTGAAAACATTTCAACTGGAATTTTAGCCATTTTTTGACGTGAAATTGTAAACATGTGGACATGGATTTTGAAAATTCTAGAGAGAATTTTAAAAGCTTCAAGAGAATTTCAACAATTTTGAGAGGGATTTGAAAAGTTTCAATGGGAATGGGAAGAATTGGGACCAAAATTGGAAAATTTTTAAGGGACTTTGAAAAAATTTCAACTGGAATTTTAGCCATTTTTTGACGTGAAATTGTAAACATGTGGACATGGATTTTGAAAATTCTAGAGAGAATTTTAAAAGCTTCAAGAGAATTTCAACAATTTTGAGAGGGATTTGAAAAGTTTCAATGGGAAGAATTGGGACAAAAATTGGAAAATTTTTAAGGGACTTTGAAAAAATTTCAACTGGAATTTTAGCCATTTTTTGACGTGAAATTGTAAACATGTGGACATGGATTTTGAAAATTCTAGAGAGAATTTTAAAAGCTTCAAGAGAATTTCAACAATTTTGAGAGGGATTTGAAAAGTTTCAATGGGAATGGGAAGAATTGGGACAAAAATTGGAAAATTTTTAAGGGACTTTGAAAAAATTTCAACTGGAATTTTAGCCATTTTTTGACGTGAAATTGTAAACATGTGGACATGGATTTTGAAAATTCTGGAGAGAATTTTAAAAGCTTCAAGAGAATTTCAACAATTTTGAGAGGGATTTGAAAAGTTTCAATGGGAATGGGAAGAATTGGGACAAAAATTGGAAAATTTTTCAGGGACTTTGAAAAAATTTCAACTGGAATTTTAGCCATTATTTTACGTGAAATTGTAAACGTGTGGACATGGATTTTGAAAATTCTAGAGAGAATTTTAAAAGCTTCAAGAGAATTTCAACAATTTTGAGAGGGATTTGAAAAGATTCAATGGGAAGAATTGGGACAAAAATTGGAAAATTTTTAAGGGACTTTGAAAACATTTCAACTGGAATTTTAGCCATTTTTTGACGTGAAATTGTAAACATGTGGACATGGATTTTGAAAATTCTAGAGAGAATTTTAAAAGCTTCAAGAGAATTTCAACAATTTTGAGAGGGATTTGAAAAGTTTCAATGGGAATGGGAAGAATTGGGACAAAAATTGGAAAATTTTTAAGGGACTTTGAAAAAATTTCAACTGGAATTTTAGCCATTTTTTGACGTGAAATTGTAAACATGTGGACATGGATTTTGAAAATTCTGGAGAGAATTTTAAAAGCTTCAAGAGAATTTCAACAATTTTGAGAGGGATTTGAAAAGTTTCAATGGGAATGGGAAGAATTGGGACAAAAATTGGAAAATTTTTCAGGGACTTTGAAAAAATTTCAACTGGAATTTTCGTGAAATTGTAAACATGTGGACATGGATTTTGAAAATTCTAGAGAGAATTTTAAAAGCTTCAAGAGAATTTCAACAATTTTGAGAGGGATTTGAAAAGTTTCAATGGGAATGGGAAGAATTGGGACAAAAATTGGAAAATTTTTAAGGGACTTTGAAAAATTTCAACTGGAATTTTAGCCATTTTTTGACGTGAAATTGTAAACATGTGGACGTGGATTTGAAAATTCTAGAGAGAATTTTAAAAGCTTCAAGAGAATTTCAACAATTTTGAGAGGGATTTGAAAAGTTTCAATGGGAATGGGAAGAATTGGGACAAAAATTGGAAAATTTTTAAGGGACTTTGAAAAAATTTCAACTGGAATTTTAGCCATTTTTTTATGTGAAATTGTAAACATGTGGACGTGGATTTTGAAAATTCTAGAGAGAATTTTAAAAGCTTCAAGAGAATTTCAACAATTTTGAGAGGGATTGAAAAGTTTCAATGGGAATGGGAAGAATTGGGACAAAAATTGGAAAATTTTTAAGGGACTTTGAAAAAATTTCAACTGGAATTTTAGCCATTTTTTGACGTGAAATTGTAAACATGTGGACATGGATTTTGAAAATTCTAGAGAGAATTTTAAAAGCTTCAAGAGAATTTCAACAATTTTGAGAGGGATTTGAAAAGTTTCAATGGGAATGGGAAGAATTGGGACAAAAATTGGAAAAATTTTGAAGGGACTTTGAAAACATTTCAACTGGAATTTTAGCCATTTTTGACGTGAAATTGTAAAC
>NW_028115998.1:0-28743 GCF_964273445.1 Streptopelia decaocto
ACTTTCAAATCCCTCTCAAAACTGTTGAAATTCTCTTGAAGCTTTTAAAATTCTCTCTAGAATTTTCAAAATCCATGTCCACAGGTTAAAAATTCACGTCAAAATTGCTAAAATTCCAGTTGAAATTTTTTCAAAGTCCCTTCAAAATTTTCCAATTTTCGTCCCAATTTCTTCCCATTCCCATTGAAACTTTTCAAATCCCTCTCAAAACTGTTGAAATCCTATTGAATGTTTGAAACTTCTCTCTAGAATTTTCAAAATCCATGTCCACATGTTTCCAACTTCATGTCAAAATTGCTAAAATTCCAGTTGAAATTTTTTCAAAGTCCCTTCAAAATTTTCCAATTTTCGTCCAATTCTTCCCATTCCCATTGAAACTTTTCAAATCCCTTTCAAAACTGTTGAAATTCTGTTGAGGCTTTTAAAATTCTCTCTAGATCTTTCAAAATCCACTTCAACATGTTTACAATTTCACGTCAAAATTGCTAAAATTCCAGTTGAAATTTTTCAAAGTCCCTTAAAAATTTTCCAATTTTCGTCCCAATTCTTCCCATTCCCATTGAAACTTTTCAAATCCCTCTCAAAACTGTTGAAATTCTGTTGAAAGTTTAAAATTCTCTCTAGAATTTTCAAAATCCATGTCTACAGGTTTAAAATTTCACGTCAAAATTGCTAAAATTCCAGTTGAAATTTTTTCAAAGTCCCTTAAAAATTTTCCAATTTTCGTCCCAATTCTTCCCATTCCCATTGAAACTTTTTCAAATCCCTCTCAAAACTGTTGAAATTCTGTTGAAACTTTATAACTTCTCTCTAGAATTTCCCAAAACCCACTTCAACATGTTTACAATTTCATGTCAAAATTGTTAAAATTCCAGTTGAAATTTTTTCAAAGTCCCTTCAAAATTTTCCAATTTTCGTCCCAATTCTTCCCATTCCCATTGAAACTTTTCAAATCCCTCTCAATACTGTTGAAATTCTCTTGAAGCTTTTAAAATTCTCTCTAGAATTTCAAAATCCATGTCCACATCTTTACAATTTCACGTCAAAATTGCTAAAATTCCAGTTGAAATTTTTTCAAAGTCCCTTAAAAATTTTCCAATTTTCGTCCCAATTCTTCCCATTCCCATTGAAACTTTTCAAATCCCTCTCAAAACTGTTGAAATTCTCTTGAAGCTTTTAAAATTCTCTCTAGAATTTTCAAAATCCACTTCAACATGTTTACAATTTCACGTCAAAATTGCTAAAATTCCAGTTGAAATTTTTTCAAAGTCCCTTCAAAATTTTCCAGTTTTCATCCAATTCTTCCATTCCCATTGAAACTTTTCAAATCCTCTCAAAACTGTTGAAATTCTGTTGAAGCTTTTAAAATTCTCTCTAGAATTTTCAAAATCCACTTCAACATGTTACAATTGCACGTCAAAATTGCTAAAATTCCAGTTGAAATTTTTTCAAAGTCCCTTAAAAATTTTCCAATTTTCGTCCCAATTCTTCCCATTCCCATTGAAACTTTTCAAATCCCTCTCAAAACTGTGGAAATTCTCTTGAAGCTTTTAAAATTCTCTCTAGAATTTTCAAAATCCACTTCAACATGTTTACAATTTCACGTCAAAATTGCTAAAATTCAGTTGAAATTTTTTCAAAGTCCCTTAAAAATTTTCCAATTTTCGTCCCAATTCTTCCATTCCCATTGAAACTTTTCAAATCCTCTCAAAACTGTTGAAATTCTCTTGAAGCTTTTAAAATTCTCTCTAGAATTTTCAAAAATCCATGTCCACAGGTTTACAATTTCACGTCAAAATTGCTAAAATTCCAGTTGAAATTTTTTCAAAGTCCCTTAAAAATTTTCCAATTTTCGTCCCAATTCTTCCCATTCCCATTGAAACTTTTCAAATCCCCTCTCAAAACTGTTGAAATTCTTTTGAGGCTTTTATAATTCTCTCTAGAATTTTCAAAATCCACTTCAACATGTTTACAATTTCACGTCAAAATTGCTAAATTCCAGTTGAAATTTTTTCAAAGTCCCTTAAAAATTTTCTAATTTTCAGCCAATTCTTCCCATTCCCATTGAAACTTTTCAAATCCCTCTCAAAACTGTTGAAATCCTATTGAATGTTTGAAACTTCTCTCTAGAATTTTCAAAATCCATGTCCACATGTTTCCAACTTCATGTCAAAATTACTAAAATTCTAGTTGAAATTTTTCAAAGTCCTTAAAAATTTTCCAATTTTTGTCCCAATTCTTCCCATTCCCATTGAAACTTTTCAAATCCCTCTCAAAATTGTTGAAATTCTGTTGAAGCTTTTAAAATTCTCTCTAGAATTTTCAAAATCCACTTCAACATGTCTACAATTTCACGTCAAAATTGCTAAAATTCCAGTTGAAATTTTTTCAAAGTCCCTTAAAATTTTCCAGTTTTCGTCCCAATACTTCCCATTCTCATTCCATTGAAACTTTTCAAATCCCTCTCAAAACTGTTGAAATTCTGTTGAAGCTTTTAAAATTCTCTCTAGAATTTTCAAATCCACTTCAACATGTTTACAATTTCACGTCAAAATTGCTAAAATTCCAGTTGAAATTTTTTCAAAGTCCCTTCAAAATTTTCCAATTTTCGTCCCAATTCTTCCATTCCCATTGAAACTTTTCAAATCCCTCTCAAAACTGTGGAAATTCTCTTGAAGCTTTTAAAATTCTCTCTAGAATTTTCAAAATCCACTTCAACATGTTTACAATTTCACGTCAAAATTGCTAAAATTCCAGTTGAAATTTTTTCAAAGTCCCTTAAAAATTTTCCAATTTTCGTCCCAATTCTTCCCATTCCCATTGAAACTTTTCAAATCCCCTCTCAAAACTGTTGAAATTCTGTTGAAACTTTATAACTTCTCTCTAGAATTTTCAAAACCCACTTCAACATGTTTACAATTTCATGTCAAAATTGTTAAAATTCCAGTTGAAATTTTTTCAAAGTCCCTTCAAAATTTTCCAATTTTCGTCCCAATTCTTCCATTCCCATTGAAACTTTTCAAATCCCTCTCAAAACTGTGGAAATTCTCTGAAGCTTTTAAAATTCTCTCTAGAATTTTCAAAATCCATGTCCACATGTTTACAATTTCACGTCAAAATTGCTAAAATTCCAGTTGAAATTTTTTCAAAGTCCCTTAAAAATTTTCCAATTTTCGTCCCAATTCTTCCCATTCCCATTGAAACTTTTCAAATCCCTCTCAAAACTGTTGAAATTCTCTTGAAGCTTTTAAATTCTCTCTAGAATTTTCAAATCCACTTCAACATGTTTACAATTTCACGTCAAAATGGCTAAAATTCCAGTTGAAATTTTTTCAAAGTCCCTTAAAAATTTTCCAATTTTCGTCCCAATTCTTCCCATTCCCATTGAAACTTTTCAAATCCCTCTCAAAACTGTGAAAATTCTGTTGAAGCTTTTAAACTTCTCTCTAGAATTTTCAAAACCCACTTCAACATGTTTACAATTTCATGTCAAAATTGTTAAATTCCAGTTGAAATTTTTTCAAAGTCCCTTAAAAATTTTCCAATTTTCGTCCCAATTCTTCCCATTCCCATTGAAACTTTTTCAATCCCTCTCAATACTGTTGAAATTCTCTTGAAGCTTTTAAAATTCTCTCTAGAATTTTCAAAATCCATGTCCACATCTTTACAATTTCACGTCAAAATTGCTAAAATTCCAGTTGAAATTTTTTCAAAGTCCCTTAAAAATTTTCCAATTTTCGTCCCAATTCTTCCCATTCCCATTGAAACTTTCAGATCCCTCTCAAAACTGTTGAAATTCTGTTGAGGCTTTTAAAATTCTCTCTAGAATTTTCAAAATCCACTTCAACATGTTTACAATTTCACGTCAAAATTGCTAAAATTCCAGTTGAAATTTTTTCAAAGTCCCTTAAATATTTTCCAGTTTTCGTCCCAATTCTTCCCATTCCCATTGAAACTTTTCAAATCCCTCTCAAAACTGTTGAAATCCTATTGAATATTTGAAACTTCTCTCTAGAATTTTCAAAATCCATGTCCACAATCTTTACATATTTCACGTCAAAATTGCTAAAATTCCAGTTGAAATTTTTTCAAAGTCCTTAAAAATTTCCAATTTTCGTCCCAATTCTTCCCATTCTCATTCCCATTGAAACTTCTCAAATCCCTCTCAAAACTGTTGAAATTCTGTTGAAGCTTTTAAAATTCTCTCTAGAATTTTCAAAATCCACTTCAACATGTTTACAATTTCACGTCAAAATTGCTAAAATTCCAGTTGAAATTTTTCAAAGTCCCTTAAAAATTTTCCAATTTTCGTCCCAATTCTTCCCATTCCCATTGAAACTTTTCAAATCCCTCTCAAAACTGTGGAAATTCTCTGGAAGCTTTTAAAATTCTCTCTAGAATTTTCAAAATCCACTTCAACATGTTTACAATTTCACGTCAAAATTGCTAAAATTCCAGTTGAAATTTTTTCAAAGTCCCTTAAAAATTTTCCAATTTTCGTCCCAATTCTTCCCATTCCCATTGAAACTTTTCAAATCCCTCTCAAAACTGTTGAAATTCTGTTGAAACTTTATAACTTCTCTCTAGAATTTCCAAAACCCACTTCAACATGTTTACAATTTCATGTCAAAATTGTTAAAATTCCAGTTGAAATTTTTTCAAAGTCCCTTCAAAATTTTCCAATTTTCGTCCCAATTCTTCCCATTCCCATTGAAACTTTTCAAATCCCTCTCAATACTGTTGAAATTCTCTTGAAGCTTTTAAAATTCTCTCTAGAATTTTCAAAATCCATGTCCACATCTTTACAATTTCACGTCAAAATTGCTAAAATTCCAGTTGAAATTTTTTCAAAGTCCCTTAAAAATTTTCCAATTTTCGTCCCAATTCTTCCCATTCCCATTGAAACTTTTCAAATCCCTCTCAAAACTGTTGAAATTCTCTTGAAGCTTTTAAAATTCTCTCTAGAATTTTCAAAATCCATGTCCACAGGTTACAATTTCACGTCAAAATGGCTAAAATTCCAGTTGAAATTTTTTCAAAGTCCCTTAAAAATTTTCCAATTTTCGTCCCAATTCTTCCCATTCCCATTGAAACTTTTCAAATCCCTCTCAAAACTGTTGAAATTCTCTTGAAGCTTTTAAAATTCTCTCTAGAATTTTCAAAATCCACTTCAACATGTTTACAATTTCGTGTCAAAATTGCTAAAAATTCCAGTTGAAATTTTTTCAAAGTCCCTTCAAAATTTTCCAATTTTCGTCCCAATTCTTCCCATTCCCATTGAAACTTTTCAAATCCCTCTCAAAACTGTTGAAATCTTATTGAAACTTTTAAAATTCTCTCTAGAATTTTCAAAATCCATGTCCACATGTTTCCAACTTCATGTCAAAATTGCTAAAATTCTAGTTGAATTTTTTCGAAGTCCCTTAAAAATTTTCCAATTTTTGTCCCAATTCTTCGCATTCCCATTGAAACTTTTCAAATCCCTCTCAAAATTGTTGAAATTCTGTTGAAGCTTTTAAAATTCTCTCTAGAATTTTCAAAATCCACTTCAACATGTTTGCAATTGCACGTCAAAATTGCTAAAATTCAGTTTGAAATTTTTTCAAAGTCCCTTCAAAATTTTCCAATTTCGTCCCAATTCTTCCCATTCCCATTGAAACTTTTCAAATCCCTCTCAAACTGTGGAAATTCTCTTGAAGCTTTTAAAATTCTCTCTAGAATTTTCAAAATCCATGTCCACAGGTTTACAATTTCACGTCAAAATTGCTAAAATTCCAGTTGAAATTTTTTCAAAGTCCCTTCAAATTTTCCAGTTTCATCCCAATTCTTCCCATTCCCATTGAAACTTTTCAAATCCCTCTCAAAACTGTTGAAATTCTGTTGAAGCTTTTAAAATTCTCTCTAGAATTTTCAAAATCCACTTCAACATGTTTACAATTGCACGTCAAAATTGCTAAAATTCCAGTTGAAATTTTTTCAAAGTCCCTTAAAAATTTTCCAATTTTCGTCCCAATTCTTCCCATTCCCATTGAAACTTTTCAAATCCCTCTCAAAACTGTGGAAATTCTCTTGAAGCTTTTAAAATTCTCTCTAGAATTTTCAAAATCCACTTCAACATGTTTACAATTTCACGTCAAAATTGCTAAAATTCCAGTTGAAATTTTTTCAAAGTCCCTTAAAAATTTTCCAATTTTCGTCCCAATTCTTCCCATTCCCATTGAAACTTTTCAAATCCCTCTCAAAACTGTTGAAATTCTCTTGAAGCTTTTAAAATTCTCTCTAGAATTTTCAAAATCCATGTCCACAGGTTTACAATTTCACGTCAAAATTGCTAAAATTCCAGTTGAAATTTTTTCAAAGTCCCTTAAAAATTTTCCAATTTTCGTCCCAATTCTTCCCATTCCCATTGAAACTTTTCAAATCCCTCTCAAAACTGTTGAAATTCTTTTGAGGCTTTTATAATTCTCTCTAGAATTTTCAAAATCCACTTCAACATGTTTACAATTTCACGTCAAAATTGCTAAATTCCAGTTGAAATTTTTTCAAAGTCCCTTAAAAATTTTCCAATTTTCGTCCCAATTCTTCCCATTCCCATTGAAACTTTTCAAATCCCTCTCAAAACTGTTGAAATCCTATTGAATGTTTGAAACTTCTCTCTAGAATTTTCAAAATCCATGTCCACATGTTTCCAACTTCATGTCAAAATTACTAAAATTCTAGTTGAAATTTTTTCAAAGTCCCTTCAAAATTTTCCAATTTTTGTCCCAATTCTTCCCATTCCCATTGAAACTTTTCAAATCCCTCTCAAAATTGTTGAAATTCTGTTGAAGCTTTTAAAATTCTCTCTAGAATTTTCAAAATCCACTTCAACATGTCTACAATTTCACGTCAAATTTGCTAAAATTCCAGTTGAAATTTTTCAAAGTCCCTTAAAAATTTTCCAGTTTTCGTCCAATACTTCCCATTCTCATTCCCATTGAAACTTTTCAAATCCCTCTCAAAACTGTTGAAATTCTGTTGAAGCTTTTAAAATTCTCTCTAGAATTTCAAAATCCACTTCAACATGTTTACAATTTCACGTCAAAATTGCTAAAATTCCAGTTGAAATTTTTTCAAAGTCCCTTCAAATTTTTCCAATTTTCGTCCCAATTCTTCCCATTCCCATTGAAACTTTTCAAATCCCTCTCAAAACTGTGGAAATTCTCTTGAAGCTTTTAAAATTCTCTCTAGATCTTTCAAAATCCACTTCAACATGTTTACAATTTCACGTCAAAATTGCTAAAATTCCAGTTGAAATTTTTTCAAAGTCCCTTAAAAATTTTCCAATTGTCGTCCCAATTCTTCCCATTCCCATTGAAACTTTTCAAATCCCTCTCAAAACTGTTGAAATTCTGTTGAAACTTTATAACTTCTCTCTAGAATTTTCAAAACCCACTTCACATGTTTACAATTTCATGTCAAAATTGTTAAAATTCCAGTTGAAATTTTTTCAAAGTCCCTTCAAAATTTTCCAATTTCGTCCCAATTCTTCCCATTCCCATTGAAACTTTTCAAATCCCTCTCAAAACTGTGGAAATTCTCTTGAAGCTTTTAAAATTCTCTCTAGAATTTTCAAAATCCACTTCAACATGTTTACAATTTCACGTCAAATTGCTAAAATTCCAGTTGAAATTTTTTCAAAGTCCCTTTAAAAATTTTCCAATTTTCGTCCCAATTCTTCCCATTCCCATTGAAACTTTCAAATCCCTCTCAAACTGTTGAAATTCTCTTGAAGCTTTAAAATTCTCTCTAGAATTTTCAAAATCCACTTCAACATGTTTACAATTTCACGTCAAAATGGCTAAATTCCAGTTGAAATTTTTTCAAAGTCCCTTAAAAATTTTCCAATTTTCGTCCCAATTCTTCCCATTCCCATTAAAACTTTTCAAATCCCTCTCAAAACTGTGGAAATTCTGTTGAAGCTTTTAAACTTCTCTCTAGAATTTTCAAAACCCACTTCAACATGTTTACAATTTCATGTCAAAATTGTTAAAATTCCAGTTGAAATTTTTTCAAAGTCCCTTCAAAATTTTCCAATTTTCATCCCAATTCTTCCCATTCCCATTGAAACTTTTCAAATCCCTCTCAATACTGTTGAAATTCTCTTGAAGCTTTTAAAATTCTCTCTAGAATTTTCAAAATCCATGTCCACATCTTTACAATTTCACGTCAAAATTGCTAAAATTCCAGTTGAAATTTTTTCAAAGTCCCTTAAAAATTTTCCAATTTTCGTCCCAATTCTTCCCATTCCCATTGAAACTTTTCAGATCCCTCTCAAAACTGTTGAAATTCTGTTGAGGCTTTTAAAATTCTCTCTAGAATTTTCAAAATCCACTTCAACATGTTTACAATTTCACGTCAAAATTGCTAAAATTCCAGTTGAAATTTTTTCAAAGTCCCTTCAAAATTTTCCAATTTTCGTCCCAATTCTTCCCATTCCCATTGAAACTTTTCAAATCCCTCTCAAAACTGTTGAAATCCTATTGAATATTTGAAACTTCTCTCTAGAATTTTCAAAATCCATGTCCACATCTTTACATATTTCACGTCAAAATTGCTAAAATTCCAGTTGAAATTTTTTCAAAGTCCCTTAAAAATTTTCCAATTTTCGTCCCAATTCTTCCCATTCTCATTCCCATTGAAACTTCTCAAATCCCTCTCAAAACTGTTGAAATTCTGTTGAAGCTTTTAAAATTCTCTCTAGAATTTTCAAAATCCACTTCAACATGTTTACAATTTCACGTCAAAATTGCTAAAATTCCAGTTGAAATTTTTTCAAAGTCCCTTCAAAATTTTCCAATTTTCGTCCCAATTCTTCCCATTCCCATTGAAACTTTTCAAATCCCTCTCAAAACTGTGGAAATTCTCTGGAAGCTTTTAAAATTCTCTCTAGAATTTTCAAAATCCATGTCCACATCTTTACCATTTCACGTCAAAATTGCTAAAATTCCAGTTGAAATTTTTTCAAAGTCCCTTAAAAATTTTCCAATTTTCGTCCCAATTCTTCCCATTCCCATTGAAACTTTTCAAATCCCTCTCAAAACTGTTGAAATTCTGTTGAAACTTTATAACTTCTCTCTAGAATTTCCAAAACCCACTTCAACATGTTTACAATTTCATGTCAAAATTGTTAAAATTCCAGTTGAAATTTTTTCAAAGTCCCTTCAAAATTTTCCAATTTTCGTCCCAATTCTTCCCATTCCCATTGAAACTTTTCAAATCCCTCTCAATACTGTTGAAATTCTCTTGAAGCTTTTAAAATTCTCTCTAGAATTTTCAAAATCCATGTCCACATCTTTACAATTTCACGTCAAAATTGCTAAAATTCCAGTTGAAATTTTTTCAAAGTCCCTTAAAAATTTTCCAATTTTCGTCCCAATTCTTCCCATTCCCATTGAAACTTTTCAAATCCCTCTCAAAACTGTTGAAATTCTCTTGAAGCTTTTAAAATTCTCTCTAGAATTTTCAAAATCCATGTCCACAGGTTTACAATTTCACGTCAAAATTGCTAAAATTCCAGTTGAAATTTTTTCAAAGTCCCTTAAAAATTTTCCAATTTTCGTCCCAATTCTTCCCATTCCCATTGAAACTTTTCAAATCCCTCTCAAAACTGTGGAAATTCTGTTGAAGCTTTTAAAATTCTCTCTAGAATTTTCAAAATCCACTTCAACATGTTTACAATTTCACGTCAAAATTGCTAAAATTCCAGTTGAAATTTTTTCAAAGTCCCTTCAAAATTTTCCAATTTTCGTCCCAATTCTTCCCATTCCCATTGAAACTTTTCAAATCCCTCTCAAAACTGTTGAAATCCTATTGAATATTTGAAACTTCTCTCTAGAATTTTCAAAATCCATGTCCACATCTTTACATATTTCACGTCAAAATTGCTAAAATTCCAGTTGAAATTTTTTCAAAGTCCCTTAAAAATTTTCCAATTTTCGTCCCAATTCTTCCCATTCTCATTCCCATTGAAACTTCTCAAATCCCTCTCAAAACTGTTGAAATTCTGTTGAAGCTTTTAAAATTCTCTCTAGAATTTTCAAAATCCACTTCAACATGTTTACAATTTCACGTCAAAATTGCTAAAATTCCAGTTGAAATTTTTTCAAAGTCCCTTCAAAATTTTCCAATTTTCGTCCCAATTCTTCCCATTCCCATTGAAACTTTTCAAATCCCTCTCAAAACTGTTGAAATTCTGTTGAAGCTTTTAAAATTCTCTCTAGAATTTTCAAAATCCATGTCCACAGGTTAAAAAATTCACGTCAAAATTGCTAAAATTCCAGTTGAAATTTTTTCAAAGTCCTTTCAAAATTTTCCAATTTTCGTCCCAATTCTTCCCATTCCCATTGAAACTTTTCAAATCCCTCTCAAAACTGTTGAAATCCTATTGAATGTTTGAAACTTCTCTCTAGAATTTTCAAAATCCATGTCCACATGTTTCCAACTTCATGTCAAAATTGCTAAAATTCCAGTTGAAATTTTTTCAAAGTCCCTTCAAAATTTTCCAATTTTCGTCCCAATTCTTCCCATTCCCATTGAAACTTTTCAAATCCCTTTCAAAACTGTTGAAATTCTGTTGAGGCTTTTAAAATTCTCTCTAGATCTTTCAAAATCCACTTCAACATGTTTACAATTTCACGTCAAAATTGCTAAAATTCCAGTTGAAATTTTTTCAAAGTCCCTTAAAAATTTTCCAATTTTCGTCCCAATTCTTCCCATTCCCACTGAAACTTTTCAAATCCCTCTCAAAACTGTTGAAATTCTGTTGAAAGTTTAAAATTCTCTCTAGAATTTTCAAAATCCATGTCTACAGGTTTAAAATTTCACGTCAAAATTGCTAAAATTCCAGTTGAAATTTTTTCAAAGTCCCTTCAAAATTTTCCAATTTTCGTCCCAATTCTTCCCATTCCCATTGAAACTTTTCAAATCCCTCTCAAAACTGTTGAAATTCTCTTGAAGCTTTTAAAATTCTCTCTAGAATTTTCAAAATCCATGTCCACAGGTTTACAATTTCACGTCAAAATGGCTAAAATTCCAGTTGAAATTTTTTCAAAGTCCCTTAAAAATTTTCCAGTTTTCGTCCCAATTCTTCCCATTCCCATTGAAACTTTTCAAATCCCTCTCAAAACTGTTGAAATTCTCTTGAAGCTTTTAAAATTCTCTCTAGAATTTTCAAAATCCACTTCAACATGTTTACAATTTCGTGTCAAAATTGCTAAAATTCCAGTTGAAATTTTTTCAAAGTCCCTTCAAAATTTTCCAATTTTCGTCCCAATTCTTCCCATTCCCATTGAAACTTTTCAAATCCCTCTCAAAACTGTTGAAATCTTATTGAAACTTTTAAAATTCTCTCTAGAATTTTCAAAATCCATGTCCACATGTTTCCAACTTCATGTCAAAATTGCTAAAATTCTAGTTGAAATTTTTTCGAAGTCCCTTAAAAATTTTCCAATTTTTGTCCCAATTCTTCGCATTCCCATTGAAACTTTTCAAATCCCTCTCAAAATTGTTGAAATTCTGTTGAAGCTTTTAAAATTCTCTCTAGAATTTTCAAAATCCACTTCAACATGTTTGCAATTGCACGTCAAAATTGCTAAAATTCCAGTTGAAATTTTTTCAAAGTCCCTTAAAAATTTTCCAATTTTCGTCCCAATTCTTCCCATTCCCATTGAAACTTTTCAAATCCCTCTCAAAACTGTGGAAATTCTCTTGAAGCTTTTAAAATTCTCTCTAGAATTTTCAAAATCCATGTCCACAGGTTTACAATTTCACGTCAAAATTGCTAAAATTCCAGTTGAAATTTTTTCAAAGTCCCTTAAAAATTTTCCAATTTTCGTCCCAATTCTTCCCATTCCCATTGAAACTTTTCAAATCCCTCTCAAAACTGTGGAAATTCTCTTGAAGCTTTTATAATTCTCTCTAGAATTTTCAAAATCCATGTCCACATCTTTACAATTTCACGTCAAAATTGCTAAAATTCCAGTTGAAATTTTTTCAAAGTCCCTTAAAAATTTTCCAATTTTCGTCCCAATTCTTCCCATTCCCATTGAAACTTTTCAAATCCCTCTCAAAACTGTTGAAATTCTGTTGAAGCTTTTAAAATTCTCTCTAGAATTTTCAAAATCCATGTCCACAGGTTTAAAAATTCACGTCAAAATTGCTAAAATTCCAGTTGAAATTTTTTCAAAGTCCCTTCAAAATTTTCCAATTTTCGTCCCAATTCTTCCCATTCCCATTGAAACTTTTCAAATCCCTCTCAAAACTGTTGAAATCCTATTGAATGTTTGAAACTTCTCTCTAGAATTTTCAAAATCCATGTCCACATGTTTCCAACTTCATGTCAAAATTGCTAAAATTCTAGTTGAAATTTTTTCAAAGTCCCTTCAAAATTTTCCAATTTTCGTCCCAATTCTTCCCATTCCCATTGAAACTTTTCAAATCCCTCTCAAAACGGTTGATTTTCTGTTGAAGCTTTTAAAATTTTCTCTAGATCTTTCAAAATCCATGTCCACATGTTTACAATTTCACGTCAAAATGGCTAAAATTCTAGTTGAAATTTTTTCAAAGTCCCTTAAAAATTTTCCAATTTTCGTCCCAATTCTTCCCATTCCCATTGAAACTTTTCAAATCCCTCTCAAAACTGTGGAAATTCTGTTGAGGCTTTTAAAGTTCTCTCTAGAATTTTCAAAATCCATGTCCACATCTTTAAAATTTCACGTCAAAATTGCTAAAATTCCAGTTGAAATTTTTTCAAAGTCCCTTCAAAATTTTCCAATTTTCGTCCCAATTCTTCCCATTCCCATTGAAACTTTTCAAATCACTCTCAAAACTGTTGAAATTCTCTTGAAGCTTTTAAAATTCTCTCTAGAATTTTCAAAATCCATGTCCACATCTTTACAATTTCACGTCAAAATTGCTAAAATTCCAGTTGAAATTTTTTCAAAGTCCCTTAAAAATTTTCCAATTTTCGTCCCAATTCTTCCCATTCCCATTGAAACTTTTCAAATCCCTCTCAAAACTGTGGAAATTCTCTTGAAGCTTTTAAAATTCTCTCTAGAATTTTCAAAATCCATGTCCACAGGTTTACAATTTCACGTCAAAATTGCTAAAATTCCAGTTGAAATTTTTTCAAAGTCCCTTCAAAATTTTCCAATTTTCGTCCCAATTCTTCCCATTCCCATTGAAACTTTTCAAATCCCTCTCAAAACTGTGGAAATTCTCTTGAAGCTTTTATAATTCTCTCTAGAATTTTCAAAATCCATGTCCACATCTTTACAATTTCACGTCAAAATTGCTAAAATTCCAGTTGAAATTTTTTCAAAGTCCCTTCAAAATTTTCCAATTTTCGTCCCAATTCTTCCCATTCCCATTGAAACTTTTCAAATCCCTCTCAAAACTGTTGAAATTCTCTTGAAGCTTTTAAAATTCTCTCTAGAATTTTCAAAATCCACTTCAACATGTTTACAATTTCACGTCAAAATTGCTAAAATTCCAGTTGAAATTTTTTAAAGTCCCTTCAAAATTTTCCAATTTTCGTCCCAATTCTTCCCATTCCCATTGAAACTTTTCAAATCCCTCTCAAAACTGTTGAAATCCTATTGAATGTTTGAAACTTCTCTCTAGAATTTTCAAAATCCATGTCCACATGTTTCCAACTTCATGTCAAAATTGCTAAAATTCTAGTTGAAATTTTTTCAAAGTCCCTTAAAAATTTTCCAATTTTCGTCCCAATTCTTCCCATTCCCATTGAAACTTTTCAAATCCCTCTCAAAACGGTTGATTTTCTGTTGAAGCTTTTAAAATTTTCTCTAGATCTTTCAAAATCCACGTCCACATGTTTACAATTTCACGTCAAAATTGCTAAAATTCCAGTTGAAATTTTTTCAAAGTCCCTTCAAAATTTTCCAATTTTCGTCCCAATTCTTCCCATTCCCATTGTATCTTTTCAAATCCCTCTCAAAACTGTGGAAATTCTCTTGAAGCTTTTAAAATTCTCTCTAGAATTTTCAAAATCCACTTCAACATGTTTCCAACTTCATGTCAAAATTGCTAAAATTCTAGTTGAAATTTTTTCAAAGTCCCTTCAAAATTTTCCAATTTTCGTCCCAATTCTTCCCATTCCCATTGAAACTTTTCAAATCACTCTCAAAACTGTTGAAATTCTGTTGAAGCTTTTAAAATTCTCTCTAGAATTTTCAAAATCCATGTCCACATCTTTACAATTTCACGTCAAAATTGCTAAAATTCCAGTTGAAATTTTTTCAAAGTCCCTTCAAAATTTTCCAATTTTCGTCCCAATTCTTCCCATTCCCATTGAAACTTTTCAAATCCCTCTCAAAACTGTGGAAATTCTCTTGAAGCTTTTAAAATTCTCTCTAGAATTTTCAAAATCCATGTCCACATCTTTACAATTTCACGTCAAAATTGCTAAAATTCCAGTTGAAATTTTTTCAAAGTCCCTTCAAAATTTTCCAATTTTCGTCCCAATTCTTCCCATTCCCATTGAAACTTTTCAAATCCCTCTCAAAACTGTGGAAATTCTCTTGAAGCTTTTATAATTCTCTCTAGAATTTTCAAAATCCATGTCCACATCTTTACAATTTCACGTCAAAATTGCTAAAATTCCAGTTGAAATTTTTTCAAAGTCCCTTCAAAATTTTCCAATTTTCGTCCCAATTCTTCCCATTCCCATTGAAACTTTTCAAATCCCTCTCAAAACTGTTGAAATTCTGTTGAAGCTTTTAAAATTCTCTCTAGAATTTTCAAAATCCATGTCCACAGGTTTAAAAATTCACGTCAAAATTGCTAAAATTCCAGTTGAAATTTTTTCAAAGTCCCTTCAAAATTTTCCAATTTTCGTCCCAATTCTTCCCATTCCCATTGAAACTTTTCAAATCCCTCTCAAAACTGTTGAAATCCTATTGAATGTTTGAAACTTCTCTCTAGAATTTTCAAAATCCATGTCCACATGTTTCCAACTTCATGTCAAAATTGCTAAAATTCTAGTTGAAATTTTTTCAAAGTCCCTTCAAAATTTTCCAATTTTCGTCCCAATTCTTCCCATTCCCCATTGAAACTTTTCAAATCCCTCTCAAAACGGTTGATTTTCTGTTGAAGCTTTTAAAATTTTCTCTAGATCTTTCAAAATCCATGTCCACATGTTTACAATTTCACGTCAAAATTGCTAAAATTCTAGTTGAAATTTTTTCAAAGTCCCTTAAAAATTTTCCAATTTTCGTCCCAATTCTTCCCATTCCCATTGAAACTTTTCAAATCCCTCTCAAAACTGTGGAAATTCTCTTGAAGCTTTTAAAGTTCTCTCTAGAATTTTCAAAATCCATGTCCACATCTTTAAAATTTCACGTCAAAATTGCTAAAATTCCAGTTGAAATTTTTTCAAAGTCCCTTCAAAATTTTCCAATTTTCGTCCCAATTCTTCCCATTCCCATTGAAACTTTTCAAATCACTCTCAAAACTGTTGAAATTCTCTTGAAGCTTTTAAAAATTCTCTCTAGAATTTTCAAAATCCATGTCCACATCTTTACAATTTCACGTCAAAATTGCTAAAATTCCAGTTGAAATTTTTTCAAAGTCCCTTAAAAATTTTCCAATGTTCGTCCCAATTCTTCCCATTCCCATTGAAACTTTTCAAATCCCTCTCAAAACTGTGGAAATTCTCTTGAAGCTTTTAAAATTCTCTCTAGAATTTTCAAAATCCATGTCCACAGGTTTACAATTTCACGTCAAAATTGCTAAAATTCCAGTTGAAATTTTTTCAAAGTCCCTTAAAAATTTTCCAATTTTCGTCCCAATTCTTCCCATTCCCATTGAAACTTTTCAAATCCCTCTCAAAACTGTGGAATTTCTCTTGAAGCTTTTAAAATTCTCTCTAGAATTTTCAAAATCCATGTCCACATCTTTACAATTTCACGTCAAAATTGCTAAAATTCCAGTTGAAATTTTTCAAAGTCCCTTCAAAATTTTCCAATTTTCGTCCCAATTCTTCCCATTCCCATTGAAACTTTTCAAATCCCTCTCAAAACTGTTGAAATTCTGTTGAAGCTTTTAAAATTCTCTCTAGAATTTTCAAAATCCATGTCCACAGGTTTAAAAATTCACGTCAAAATTGCTAAAATTCCAGTTGAAATTTTTTCAAAGTCCCTTCAAAATTTTCCAATTTTCGTCCCAATTCTTCCCATTCCCATTGAAACTTTTCAAATCCCTCTCAAAACTGTTGAAATCCTATTGAATGTTTGAAACTTCTCTCTAGAATTTTCAAAATCCATGTCCACATGTTTCCAACTTCATGTCAAAATTGCTAAAATTCTAGTTGAAATTTTTTCAAAGTCCCTTCAAAATTTTCCAATTTTCGTCCCAATTCTTCCCATTCCCATTGAAACTTTTCAAATCCCTCTCAAAACGGTTGATTTTCTGTTGAAGCTTTTAAAATTTTCTCTAGATCTTTCAAAATCCACGTCCACATGTTTACAATTTCACGTCAAAATTGCTAAAATTCCAGTTGAAATTTTTTCAAAGTCCCTTCAAAATTTTCCAATTTTCGTCCCAATTCTTCCCATTTCCATTGTAACTTTTCAAATCCCTCTCAAAACTGTGGAAATTCTCTTGAAGCTTTTAAAATTCTCTCTAGAATTTTCAAAATCCACTTCAACATGTTTCCAACTTCATGTCAAAATTGCTAAAATTCTAGTTGAAATTTTTTCAAAGTCCCTTCAAAATTTTCCAATTTTCGTCCCAATTCTTCCCCTTCCCATTGAAACTTTTCAAATCCCTCTCAAAACTGTTGAAATTCTGTTATAGTTTTTAAAATTCTCTCTAGAATTTTCAAAATCCACTTCAACATGTTTACAATTTCACGTCAAAATGGCTAAAATTCCAGTTGAAATTTTTCAAAGTCCCTTCAAAATTTTCCAATTTTCGGCCCAATTCTTCCCATTCCCATTGAAACTTTTCAAATCCCTCTCAAAACTGTTGAAATCCTATTGAATGTTTGAAACTTCTCTCTAGAATTTTCAAAATCCATGTCCACATGTTTCCAACTTCATGTCAAAATTGCTAAAATTCTAGTTGAAATTTTTTCAAAGTCCCTTAAAAATTTTCCAATTTTTGTCCCAATTCTTCCCATTCCCATTGAAACTTTTCAAATCCCTCTCAAAATTGTTGAAATTCTGTTGAAGCTTTTAAAATTCTCTCTAGAATTTTCAAAATCCACTTCAACATGTTTACAATTTCACGTCAAAATTGCTAAAATTCCAGTTGAAATTTTTTCAAAGTCCCTTAAAAATTTTCCAATTTTCGTCCCAATTCTTCCCATTCCCATTGAAACTTTTCAAATCCCTCTCAAAACTGTGGAAATTCTCTTGAAGCTTTTAAAATTCTCTCTAGAATTTTCAAAATCCATGTCCACATCTTTAAAATTTCACGTCAAAATTGCTAAAATTCTAGTTGAAATTTTTTCAAAGTCCCTTAAAAATTTTCCAATTTTCGTCCCAATTCTTCCCATTCCCATTGAAACTTTTCAAATCCCTCTCAAAACGGTTGATTTTCTGTTGAAGCTTTTAAAATTCTCTCTAGATCTTTCAAAATCCACTTCAACATGTTTACAATTTCACGTCAAAATTGCTAAAATTCCAGTTGAAATTTTTTCAAAGTCCCTTCAAAATTTTCCAGATTTCATCCCAGTTCTTCCCATTCCCATTGAAACTTTTCAAATCCCTCTCAAAACTGTGGAAATTCTGTTGAGGCTTTTAAAATTCTCTCTAGAATTTTCAAAATCCACTTCAACATGTTTACAATTTCACGTCAAAATTGCTAAAATTCCAGTTGAAATTTTTTCAAAGTCCCTTAAAAATTTTCCAATTTTCGTCCCAATTCTTCCCATTCCCATTGAAACTTTTCAAATCCCTCTCAAAACTGTGGAAATCCTATTGAAAGTTTGAAACTTCTCTCTAGAATTTTCAAAATCCATGTCCACATCTTTACAATTTCACGTCAAAATTGCTAAAATTCCAGTTGAAATTTTTTCAAAGTCCCTTCAAAATTTTCCAATTTTCATCCCAATTCTTCCCATTCCCATTGAAACTTTTCAAATCCCTCTCAAAACTGTGGAAATTCTCTTGAAGCTTTTAAACTTCTCTCTAGATCTTTCAAAATCCACTTCAACATGTTTACAATTTCACGTCAAAATTGCTAAAATTCCAGTTGAAATTTTTTCAAAGTCCCTTCAAAATTTTCCAGTTTTCGTCCCAATTCTTCCCATTCCCATTGAAACTTTTCAAATCCCTCTCAAAACTGTTGAAATTCTGTTGAGGCTTTTAAAATTCTCTCTAGATCTTTCAAAATCTACTTCAACATGTTTACAACTTCACGTCAAAATTGCTAAAATTCC
Organism: Streptopelia decaocto; assembly: GCF_964273445.1. Classification (NCBI taxonomy): domain Eukaryota; kingdom Metazoa; phylum Chordata; class Aves; order Columbiformes; family Columbidae; genus Streptopelia; species Streptopelia decaocto. Next base: position 18,446 of record NW_028115998.1, read on the forward strand.
AGTTGAAATTTTTTCAAAGTCCCTTCAAAATTTTCCAATTTTCGTCCCAATTCTTCCCATTCCCATTGAAACTTTTCAAATCCCTCTCAAAACTGTTGAAATTCTGTTGAAGCTTTTAAAATTCTCTCTAGAATTTTCAAAATCCACTTCAACATGTTTACAATTTCACGTCAAAATTGCTAAAATTCCAGTTGAAATTTTTTCAAAGTCCCTTAAAAATTTTCCAGTTTTCGTCCCAATTCTTCCCATTCCCATTGAAACTTTTCAAATCCCTCTCAAAACTGTTGAAATCCTATTGAAAGTTTGAAACTTCTCTCTAGAATTTTCAAAATCCATGTCCACATCTTTACAATTTCACGTCAAAATTGCTAAAATTCCAGTTGAAATTCTTTCAAAGTCCCTTAAAAATTTTCAATTTTCATCCCAATTCTTCCCATTCCCATTGAAACTTTTCAAATCCCTCTCAAAACTGTGGAAATTCTCTTGAAGCTTTTAAACTTCTCTCTAGAATTTTCAAAACCCACTTCAACATGTTTACAATTTCACGTCAAAATTGCTAAAATTCCAGTTGAAATTTTTTCAAAGTCCCTTCAAAATTTTCCAATTTTCGTCCCAATTCTTCCCATTCCCATTGAAACTTTTCAAATCCCTCTCAAAACTGTAGAAATTCTCTTGAAGCTTTTAAAATTCTCTCTAGAATTTTCAAAATCCATGTCCACATGTTTCCAACTTCATGTCAAAATTGCTAAAATTCTAGTTGAAATTTTTTCAAAGTCCCTTAAAAAATTTCCAATTTTCGTCCCAATTCTTCACATTCCCATTGAAACTTTTCAAATCCCTCTCAAAACGGTTGAAATTCTCTTGAAGCTTTTAAAATTCTCTCTAGAATTTTCAAAATCCACTTCAACATGTTTACAATTGCACGTCAAAATTGCTAAAATTCCAGTTGAAATTTTTTCAAAGTCCCTTAAAAATTTTCCAATTTTCGTCCCAATTCTTCCCATTCCCATTGAAACTTTTCAAATCCCTCTCAAAACGGTTGATTTTCTGTTGAAACTTTTAAAATTCTCTCTAGATCTTTCAAAATCCACTTCAACATGTTTACAATTTCACGTCAAAATTGCTAAAATTCCAGTTGAAATTTTTTCAAAGTCCCTTAAAAATTTTCCAGTTTTCGTTCCAATTCTTCCCATTCCCATTGAAACTTTTCAAATCCCTCTCAAAACTGTTGAAATTCTCTTGAAGCTTTTAAAATTCTCTCTAGAATTTTCAAAATCCACTTCAACATGTTTACAATTTCGTGTCAAAATTGCTAAAATTCCAGTTGAAATTTTTTCAAAGTCCCTTAAAAATTTTCCAATTTTCGTCCCAATTCTTCCCATTCCCATTGAAGCTTTTCAAATCCCTCTCAAAACTGTTGAAATTCTGTTGAAACTTTTAAAATTCTCTCTAGAATTTTCAAAATCCATGTCTACAGGTTTAAAATTTCACGTCAAAATTGCTAAAATTCCAGTTGAAATGTTTTCAAAGTCCCTTAAAAATTTTCCAATTTTCGTCCCAATTCTTCCCATTCCCATTGAAACTTTTCAAATCCCTCTCAAAACTGTTGAAATCTTATTGAATGTTTGAAACTTCTCTCTAGAATTTTCAAAATCCATGTCCACATGTTTCCAACTTCATGTCAAAATTGCTAAAATTCTAGTTGAAATTTTTTCGAAGTCCCTTAAAAATTTTCCAATTTTTGTCCCAATTCTTCCCATTCCCATTGAAACTTTTCAAATCCCTCTCAAAATTGTTGAAATTCTGTTGAAGCATTTAAAATTCTCTCTAGAATTTTCAAAATCCACTTCAACATGTTTGCAATTGCACGTCAAAATTGCTAAAATTCCAGTTGAAATTTTTTCAAAGTCCCTTAAAAATTTTCCAATTTTCGTCCCAATTCTTCCCATTCCCATTGAAACTTTTCAAATCCCTCTCAAAACTGTGGAAATTCTCTTGAAGCTTTTAAAGTTCTCTCTAGAATTTTCAAAATCCATGTCCACATCTTTAAAATTTCACGTCAAAATTGCTAAAATTCCAGTTGAAATTTTTTCAAAGTCCCTTCAAAATTTTCCAATTTTCGTCCCAATTCTTCCCATTCCCATTGAAACTTTTCAAATCACTCTCAAAACTGTTGAAATTCTCTTGAAGCTTTTAAAATTCTCTCTAGAATTTTCAAAATCCATGTCCACATCTTTACAATTTCACGTCAAAATTGCTAAAATTCCAGTTGAAATTTTTTCAAAGTCCCTCCAAAATTTTCCAATTTTCGTCCCAATTCTTCCCATTCCCATTGAAACTTTTCAAATCCCTCTCAAAACTGTGGAAATTCTCTTGAAGCTTTTAAAATTCTCTCTAGAATTTTCAAAATCCATGTCTACAGGTTTACAATTTCACGTCAAAATTGCTAACATTCCAGTTGAAATTTTTTCAAAGTCCCTTAAAAATTTTCCAATTTTCGTCCCAATTCTTCCCATTCCCATTGAAACTTTTCAAATCCCTCTCAAAACTGTGGAAATTCTCTTGAAGCTTTTATAATTCTCTATAGAATTTTCAAAATCCATGTCCACATCTTTACAATTTCACGTCAAAATTGCTAAAATTCCAGTTGAAATTTTTTCAAAGTCCATTAAAAATTTTCCAATTTTCGTCCCAATTCTTCCCATTCCCATTGAAACTTTTCAAATCCCTCTCAAAACTGTTGAAATTCTGTTGAAGCTTTTAAAATTCTCTCTACAATTTTCAAAATCCATGTCCACAGGTTTAAAAATTCACGTCAAAATTGCTAAAATTCCAGTTGAAATGTTTTCAAAGTCCCTTCAAAATTTTCCAATTTTCGTCCCAATTCTTCCCATTCCCATTGAAACTTTTCAAATCCCTCTCAAAACTGTTGAAATCCTATTGAATGTTTGAAACTTCTCTCTAGAATTTTCAAAATCCATGTCCACATGTTTCCAACTTCATGTCAAAATTGCTAAAATTCTAGTTGAAATTTTTTCAAAGTCCCTTAAAAATTTTCCAATTTTTGTCCCAATTCTTCCCATTCCCATTGAAACTTTTCAAATCCCTCTCAAAATTGTTGAAATTCTGTTGAAGCTTTTAAAATTCTCTCTAGAATTTTCAAAATCCACTTCAACATGTTTACAATTTCACGTCAAAATTGCTAAAATTCCAGTTGAAATTTTTTCAAAGTCCCTTAAAAATTTTCCAATTTTCGTCCCAATTCTTCCCATTCCCATTGAAACTTTTCAAATCCCTCTCAAAACTGTGGAAATTCTCTTGAAGCTTTTAAAATTCTCTCTAGAATTTTCAAAATCCATGTCCACATCTTTAAAATTTCACGTCAAAATTGCTAAAATTCCAGTTGAAATTTTTTCAAAGTCCCTTCAAAATTTTCCAATTTTCGTCCCAATTCTTCCCATTCCCATTGAAACTTTTCAAATCCCTCTCAAAACTGTTGAAATTCTGTTGAGGCTTTTAAAATTCTCTCTAGATCTTTCAAAATCCACTTCAACATGTTTACAATTTCACGTCAAAATTGCTAAAATTCCAGTTGAAATTTTTTCAAAGTCCCTTAAAAATTTTCCAATTTTCGTCCCAATTCTTCCCATTCCCATTGAAACTTTTCAAATCCCTCTCAAAACTGTTGAAATTCTGTTGAAACTTTTAAAATTCTCTCTAGAATTTTCAAAATCCATGTCTACAGGTTTACAATTTCACGTCAAAATTGCTAAAATTCCAGTTGAAATTTTTTCAAAGTCCCTTCAAAATTTTCCAGTTTTCGTCCCAATTCTTCCCATTCCCATTGAAACTTTTCAAATCCCTCTCAAAACTGTGGAAATCCTATTGAAAGTTTGAAACTTCTCTCTAGAATTTTCAAAATCCATGTCCACAGGTTTACAATTTCACGTCAAAATTGCTAAAATTCCAGTTGAAATTTTTTCAAAGTCCCTTAAAAATTTTCCAATTTTCGTCCCAATTCTTCCCATTCCCATTGAAACTTTTCAAATCCCTCTCAACATTGTTGAAATCCTGTTGAAAGTTTGAAAATTCTCTCTAGATCTTTCAAAATCCACTTCAACATGTTTACAATTTCACGTCAAAATTGCTAAAATTCCAGTTGAAATTTTTTCAAAGTCCCTTCAAAATTTTCCAATTTTCGTCCCAATTCTTCCCATTCCCATTGAAACTTTTCAAATCCCTCTCAAAACTGTTGAAATTCTCTTGAAACTTTTAAAATTCTCTCTAGAATTTTCAAAATCCATGTCTACAGGTTTACAATTTCACGTCAAAATTGCTAAAATTCCAGTTGAAATTTTTTCAAAGTCCCTTCAAAATTTTCCAATTTTCGTCCCAATTCTTCCCATTCCCATTGAAACTTTTCAAATCCCTCTCAAAACTGTTGAAATCCTATTGAAAGTTTGAAACTTCTCTCTAGAATTTTCAAAATCCATGTCCACAGGTTTACAATTTCACGTCAAAATTGCTAAAATTCCAGTTGAAATTTTTTCAAAGTCCCTTCAAAATTTTCCAATTTTCGTCCCAATTCTTCCCATTCCCATTGAAACTTTTCAAATCCCTCTCAAAACTGTTGAAATTCTCTTGAAGCTTTTAAAATTCTCTCTAGAATTTTCAAAATCCACTTCAACATGTTTACAATTTCACGTCAAAATTGCTAAAATTCCAGTTGAAATTTTTTCAAAGTCCCTTCAAAATTTTCCAATTTTCGTCCCAATTCTTCCCATTCCCATTGAAACTTTTCAAATCCCTCTCAAAACTGTGGAAATTCTGTTGAGGCTTTTAAAATTCTCTCTAGAATTTTCAAAATCCACTTCAACATGTTTACAATTTCACGTCAAAATTGCTAAAATTCCAGTTGAAATTTTTTCAAAGTCCCTTAAAAATTTTCCAATTTTCGTCCCAATTCTTCCCATTCCCATTGAAACTTTTCAAATCCCTCTCAAAACTGTGGAAATCCTATTGAAAGTTTGAAACTTCTCTCTAGAATTTTCAAAATCCATGTCCACATCTTTACAATTTCACGTCAAAATTGCTAAAATTCCAGTTGAAATTTTTTCAAAGTCCCTTCAAAATTTTCCAATTTTCATCCCAATTCTTCCCATTCCCATTGAAACTTTTCAAATCCCTCTCAAAACTGTGGAAATTCTCTTGAAGCTTTTAAACTTCTCTCTAGATCTTTCAAAATCCACTTCAACATGTTTACAATTTCACGTCAAAATTGCTAAAATTCCAGTTGAAATTTTTTCAAAGTCCCTTAAAAATTTTCCAGTTTTCGTCCCAATTCTTCCCATTCCCATTGAAACTTTTCAAATCCCTCTCAAAACTGTTGAAATTCTGTTGAGGCTTTTAAAATTCTCTCTAGATCTTTCAAAATCTACTTCAACATGTTTACAATTTCACGTCAAAATTGCTAAAATTCCAGTTGAAATTTTTTCAAAGTCCCTTCAAAATTTTCCAGTTTTCGTCCCAATTCTTCACATTCCCATTGAAACTTTTCAAATCCCTCTCAAAACTGTTGAAATTCTGTTGAAGCTTTTAAAATTCTCTCTAGAATTTTCAAAATCCACTTCAACATGTTTACAATTTCACGTCAAAATTGCTAAAATTCCAGTTGAAATTTTTTCAAAGTCCCTTAAAAATTTTCCAGTTTTCGTCCCAATTCTTCCCATTCCCATTGAAACTTTTCAAATCCCTCTCAAAACTGTTGAAATCCTATTGAAAGTTTGAAACTTCTCTCTAGAATTTTCAAAATTCATGTCCACATCTTTACAATTTCACGTCAAAATTGCTAAAATTCCAGTTGAAATTCTTTCAAAGTCCCTTAAAAATTTTCAATTTTCATCCCAATTCTTCCCATTCCCATTGAAACTTTTCAAATCCCTCTCAAAACTGTGGAAATTCTCTTGAAGCTTTTAAACTTCTCTCTAGAATTTTCAAAACCCACTTCAACATGTTTACAATTTCACGTCAAAATTGCTAAAATTCCAGTTGAAATTTTTTCAAAGTCCCTTAAAAATTTTCCAATTTTCGTCCCAATTCTTCCCATTCCCATTGAAACTTTTCAAATCCCTCTCAAAACTGTAGAAATTCTCTTGAAGCTTTTAAAATTCTCTCTAGAATTTTCAAAATCCATGTCCACATGTTTCCAACTTCATGTCAAAATTGCTAAAATTCTAGTTGAAATTTTTTCAAAGTCCCTTAAAAAATTTCCAATTTTCGTCCCAATTCTTCCCATTCCCATTGAAACTTTTCAAATCCCTCTCAAAACTGTTGAAATTCTCTTGAAGCTTTTAAAATTCTCTCTAGAATTTTCAAAATCCACTTCAACATGTTTACAATTGCACGTCAAAATTGCTAAAATTCCAGTTGAAATTTTTTCAAAGTCCCTTAAAAATTTTCCAATTTTCGTCCCAATTCTTCCCATTCCCATTGAAACTTTTCAAATCCCTCTCAAAACGGTTGATTTTCTGTTGAAACTTTTAAAATTCTCTCTAGATCTTTCAAAATCCACTTCAACATGTTTACAATTTCACGTCAAAATTGCTAAAATTCCAGTTGAAATTTTTTCAAAGTCCCTTAAAAATTTTCCAGTTTTCGTCCCAATTCTTCCCATTCCCATTGAAACTTTTCAAATCCCTCTCAAAACTGTTGAAATTCTTTTGAGGCTTTTAAAATTCTCTCTAGATCTTTCAAAATCTACTTCAACATGTTTACAATTTCACGTCAAAATTGCTAAAATTCCAGTTGAAATTTTTTCAAAGTCCCTTCAAAATTTTCCAATTTTCGTCCCAATTCTTCCCATTCCCATTGAAACTTTTCAAATCCCTCTCAAAACTGTTGAAATCCTATTGAAAGTTTGAAACTTCTCTCTAGAATTTTCAAAATCCATATCCACAGGTTTACAATTTCACGTCAAAATTGCTAAAATTCCAGTTGAAATTTTTTCAAAGTCCCTTAAAAATTTTCCAATTTTCGTCCCAATTCTTCCCATTCCCATTGAAACTTTTCAAATCCCTCTCAAAACGGTTGATTTTCTGTTGAAACTTTTAAAATTCTCTCTAGATCTTTCAAAATCCACTTCAACATGTTTACAATTTCACGTCAAAATTGCTAAAATTCCAGTTGAAATTTTTTCAAAGTCCCTTCAAAATTTTCCAATTTTCGTCCCAATTCTTCCCATTCCCATTGAAACTTTTCAAATCCCTCTCAAAACTGTTGAAATTCTGTTGAGGCTTTTAAAATTCTCTCTAGATCTTTCAAAATCCACTTCAACATGTTTACAATTTCACGTCAAAATTGCTAAAATTCCAGTTGAAATTTTTTCAAAGTCCCTTAAAAATTTTCCAATTTTCGTCCCAATTCTTCCCATTCCCATTGAAACTTTTCAAATCCCTCTCAAAACTGTTGAAATTCTGTTGAAACTTTTAAAATTCTCTCTAGAATTTTCAAAATCCATGTCTACAGGTTTACAATTTCACGTCAAAATTGCTAAAATTCCAGTTGAAATTTTTTCAAAGTCCCTTCAAAATTTTCCAGTTTTCGTCCCAATTCTTCCCATTCCCATTGAAACTTTTCAAATCCCTCTCAAAACTGTGGAAATCCTATTGAAAGTTTGAAACTTCTCTCTAGAATTTTCAAAATCCATGTCCACAGGTTTACAATTTCACGTCAAAATTGCTAAAATTCCAGTTGAAATTTTTTCAAAGTCCCTTAAAAATTTTCCAATTTTCGTCCCAATTCTTCCCATTCCCATTGAAACTTTTCAAATCCCTCTCAACATTGTTGAAATCCTGTTGAAAGTTTGAAAATTCTCTCTAGATCTTTCAAAATCCACTTCAACATGTTTACAATTTCACGTCAAAATTGCTAAAATTCCAGTTGAAATTTTTTCAAAGTCCCTTCAAAATTTTCCAATTTTCGTCCCAATTCTTCCCATTCCCATTGAAACTTTTCAAATCCCTCTCAAAACTGTTGAAATTCTCTTGAAACTTTTAAAATTCTCTCTAGAATTTTCAAAATCCATGTCTACAGGTTTACAATTTCACGTCAAAATTGCTAAAATTCCAGTTGAAATTTTTTCAAAGTCCCTTCAAAATTTTCCAATTTTCGTCCCAATTCTTCCCATTCCCATTGAAACTTTTCAAATCCCTCTCAAAACTGTTGAAATCCTATTGAAAGTTTGAAACTTCTCTCTAGAATTTTCAAAATCCATGTCCACAGGTTTACAATTTCACGTCAAAATTGCTAAAATTCCAGTTGAAATTTTTTCAAAGTCCCTTCAAAATTTTCCAATTTTCGTCCCAATTCTTCCCATTCCCATTGAAACTTTTCAAATCCCTCTCAAAACTGTTGAAATTCTCTTGAAGCTTTTAAAATTCTCTCTAGAATTTTCAAAATCCATGTCCACATCTTTACAATTTCACGTCAAAATTGCTAAAATTCCAGTTGAAATTTTTTCAAAGTCCCTCCAAAATTTTCCAATTTTCGTCCCAATTCTTCCCATTCCCATTGAAACTTTTCAAATCCCTCTCAAAACTGTGGAAATTCTCTTGAAGCTTTTAAAATTCTCTCTAGAATTTTCAAAATCCATGTCTACAGGTTTACAATTTCACGTCAAAATTGCTAACATTCCAGTTGAAATTTTTTCAAAGTCCCTTAAAAATTTTCCAATTTTCGTCCCAATTCTTCCCATTCCCATTGAAACTTTTCAAATCCCTCTCAAAACTGTGGAAATTCTCTTGAAGCTTTTATAATTCTCTATAGAATTTTCAAAATCCATGTCCACATCTTTACAATTTCACGTCAAAATTGCTAAAATTCCAGTTGAAATTTTTTCAAAGTCCCTTAAAAATTTTCCAATTTTCGTCCCAATTCTTCCCATTCCCATTGAAACTTTTCAAATCCCTCTCAAAACTGTTGAAATTCTGTTGAAGCTTTTAAAATTCTCTCTAGAATTTTCAAAATCCATGTCCACAGGTTTAAAAATTCACGTCAAAATTGCTAAAATTCCAGTTGAAATTTTTTCAAAGTCCCTTCAAAATTTTCCAATTTTCGTCCCAATTCTTCCCATTCCCATTGAAACTTTTCAAATCCCTCTCAAAACTGTTGAAATCCTATTGAAAGTTTGAAACTTCTCTCTAGAATTTTCAAAATCCATATCCACAGGTTTACAATTTCACGTCAAAATTGCTAAAATTCCAGTTGAAATTTTTTCAAAGTCCCTTAAAAATTTTCCAATTTTCGTCCCAATTCTTCCCATTCCCATTGAAACTTTTCAAATCCCTCTCAAAACGGTTGATTTTCTGTTGAAACTTTTAAAATTCTCTCTAGATCTTTCAAAATCCACTTCAACATGTTTACAATTTCACGTCAAAATTGCTAAAATTCCAGTTGAAATTTTTTCAAAGTCCCTTAAAAATTTTCCAGTTTTCGTCCCAATTCTTCCCATTCCCATTGAAACTTTTCAAATCCCTCTCAAAACTGTTGAAATTCTTTTGAGGCTTTTAAAATTCTCTCTAGATCTTTCAAAATCTACTTCAACATGTTTACAATTTCACGTCAAAATTGCTAAAATTCCAGTTGAAATTTTTTCAAAGTCCCTTCAAAATTTTCCAATTTTCGTCCCAATTCTTCCCATTCCCATTGAAACTTTTCAAATCCCTCTCAAAACTGTTGAAATCCTATTGAAAGTTTGAAACTTCTCTCTAGAATTTTCAAAATCCATATCCACAGGTTTACAATTTCACGTCAAAATTGCTAAAATTCCAGTTGAAATTTTTTCAAAGTCCCTTAAAAATTTTCCAATTTTCGTCCCAATTCTTCCCATTCCCATTGAAACTTTTCAAATCCCTCTCAAAACGGTTGATTTTCTGTTGAAACTTTTAAAATTCTCTCTAGATCTTTCAAAATCCACTTCAACATGTTTACAATTTCACGTCAAAATTGCTAAAATTCCAGTTGAAATTTTTTCAAAGTCCCTTCAAAATTTTCCAATTTTCGTCCCAATTCTTCCCATTCCCATTGAAACTTTTCAAATCCCTCTCAAAACTGTTGAAATTCTGTTGAGGCTTTTAAAATTCTCTCTAGATCTTTCAAAATCCACTTCAACATGTTTACAATTTCACGTCAAAATTGCTAAAATTCCAGTTGAAATTTTTTCAAAGTCCCTTAAAAATTTTCCAATTTTCGTCCCAATTCTTCCCATTCCCATTGAAACTTTTCAAATCCCTCTCAAAACT
>NW_028115997.1:0-21449 GCF_964273445.1 Streptopelia decaocto
AAAGCTTCAACAGAATTTCAACAATTTTGAGAGGGATTTGAAAAGTTTCAATGGGAATGGGAAGAATTGGGACAAAAATTGGAAAATTTTTAAGGGACTTGGAAAAAATTTCAACTGGAATTTTAGCAATTTTTTTACGTGAAATTGTAAACATGTGGACATGGATTTTGAAAATTCTAGAGAGAATTTTAAAAGCTTCAAGAGAATTTCAACAATTTTGAGAGGGATTTGAAAAGTTTCAATGGGAATGGGAAGAATTGGGACAAAAATTGGAAAAGTTTTTAAGGGACTTTGAAAAAATTTCAACTGGAATTTTAGCCATTTTTTAATGTGAAATTGTAAACATGTGGCCATGGATTTTGAAAATTCTAGAGAGAATTTTAAAAGCTTTAACAGAATTTCAACAATTTTGAGAGGGATTTGAAAAGTTTCAATGGGAATGGGAAGAATTGGGACAAAAATTGGAAAATTTTTAAGGGACTTTGAAAAAATTTCAACTGGAATTTTAGCCATTTTTTGACGTGAAATTGTAAACATGTGGCCATGGATTTTGAAAATTCTAGAGAGAATTTTAAAAGCTTCAACAGAATTTCAACAATTTTGAGAGGGATTTGAAAAGTTTCAATGGGAATGGGAAGAATTGGGACAAAAATTGGAAAATTTTTAAGGGACTTTGAAAAAATTTCAACTGGAATTTTAGCCATTTTTTGACGGGAAATTGTAAACATGTGGCCATGGATTTTGAAAATTCTAGAGAGAATTTTAAAAGCTTCAAGAGAATTTCAACAATTTTGAGAGGGATTTGAAAAGTTTCAATGGGAATGGGAAGAATTGGGACAAAAATTGGAAAATTTTTCAGGGACTTTGTAAAATTTCAACTGGAATTTTAGCAATTTTTTGACGTGAAATTGTAAACATGTGGACATGGATTTTGAAAATTCTAGAGAGAATTTTAAAAGCTTCAAGAGAATTTCAACAATTTTGAGAGGGATTTGAAAAGTTTCAATGGGAATGGGAAGAATTGGGACAAAAATTGGAAAATTTTTAAGGGACTTTGAAAAAATTTCAACTGGAATTTTAGCAATTTTTTGACGTGAAATTGTAAACATGTGGACATGGATTTTGAAAATTCTAGAGAGAATTTTAAAAGCTTCAAGAGAATTTCAACAATTTTGAGAGGGATTTGAAAAGTTTCAATGGGAATGGGAAGAATTGGGACAAAAACTGGAAAATTTTTAAGGGACTTTGAAAAAATTTCAACTGGAATTTTAGCCATTTTTTGATGTGAAATTGTAAACATGTGGCCATGGATTTTGAAAATTCTAGAGAGAATTTTAAAAGCTTCAACAGAATTTCAACAATTTTGAGAGGGATTTGAAAAGTTTCAATGGGAATGGGAAGAATTGGGACAAAAATTGGAAAATTTTTAATAGGCTTTGAAAAAATTTCAACTGGAATTTTAGCCATTTTTTGACGTGAAATTGTAAACATGTGGACATGGATTTTGAAAATTCTAGAGAGAATTTTAGAAGCTTCAAGAGAATTTCAACAATTTTGAGAGGGATTTGAAAAGTTTCAATGGGAATGGGAAGAATTGGGACAAAAATTGGAAAATTTTTAAGGGACTTTGAAAAAATTTCAACTGGAATTTTAGCATTTTTTTTTACGTGAAATTGTAAACATGTGGCCATGGATTTTGAAAATTCTAGAGAGAATTTTAAAAGCTTCAAGAGAATTTCAACAATTTTGAGAGGGATTTGAAAAGTTTCAATGGGAATGGGAAGAATTGGGGCAAAAATTGGAAAATTTTTAAGGGACTTTGAAAAAATTTCAACTGGAATTTTAGCCATTTTTTGACGTGAAATTGTAAACATGTGGCCATGGATTTTGAAAATTCTAGAGAGAATTTTAAAAGCTTCAAGAGAATTTCAACAATTTTGAGAGGGATTTGAAAAGTTTCAATGGGAATGGGAAGAATTGGGACAAAAATTGGAAAATTTTTAAGGGACTTTGAAAAAATTTCAACTGGAATTTTAGCCATTTTTTGACGTGAAATTGTAAACATGTGGCCATGGATTTTGAAAATTCTAGAGAGAATTTTAAAAGCTTCAAGAGAATTTCAACAATTTTGAGAGGGATTTGAAAAGTTTCAATGGGAATGGGAAGAATTGGGACAAAAATTGGAAAATTTTGAAGGGACTTTGAAAAAATTTCAACTGGAATTTTAGCCATTTTTTGACGTGAAATTGTAAACATGTGGACATGGATTTTGAAAATTCTAGAGAGAATTTTAAAAGCTTTAACAGAATTTCTACAATTCTGAGAGGGATTTGAAAAGTTTCAATGGGAATGGGAAGAATTGGGACAAAAATTGGAAAATTTTTAAGGGACTTTGAAAAAATTTCAACTGGAATTTTAGCCATTTTTTGACGTGAAATTGTAAACATGTGGCCATGGATTTTGAAAATTCTAGAGAGAATTTTAAAAGCTTCAACAGAATTTCAACAATTTTGAGAGGGATTTGAAAAGTTTCAATGGGAATGGGAAGAATTGGGACAAAAATTGGAAAATTTTGAAGGGACTTTGAAAAAATTTCAACTGGAATTTTAGCCATTTTTTGACGGGAAATTGTAAACATGTGGCCATGGATTTTGAAAATTCTAGAGAGAATTTTAAAAGCTTCAAGAGAATTTCAACAATTTGGAGAGGGATTTGAAAAGTTTCAATGGGAATGGGAAGAATTGGGACAAAAATTGGAAAATTTTTCAGGGACTTTGAAAAAATTTCAACTGGAATTTTAGCCATTTTTTGACGTGAAATTGTAAACATGTGGCCATGGATTTTGAAAATTCTAGAGAGAATTTTAAAAGCTTCAAGAGAATTTCAACACTTTTGAGAGGGATTTGAAAAGTTTCAATGGGAATGGGAAGAATTGGGACAAAAATTGGAAAATTTTGAAGGGACTTTGAAAAAATTTCAACTGGAATTTTAGCCATTTTTTGACGTGAAATTGTAAACATGTGGCCATGGATTTTGAAAATTCTAGAGAGAATTTTAAAAGCTTCAACAGAATTTCAACAATTTTGAGAGGGATTTGAAAAGTTTCAATGGGAATGGGAAGAATTGGGACAAAAATTGGAAAATTTTTAAGGGACTTTGAAAAAATTTCAACTGGAATTTTAGCCATTTTTTGACGTGAAATTGTAAACATGTGGACATGGATTTTGAAAATTCTAGAGAGAATTTTAAAAGCTTCAACAGAATTTCAACAATTTGGAGAGGGATTTGAAAAGTTTCAATGGGAATGGGAAGAATTGGGACAAAAATTGGAAATTTTTAAGGGACTTTGAAAAAATTTCAACTGGAATTTTACCATTTTTTTTACGTGAAATTGTAAACATGTGGACATGGATTTTGAAAATTCTAGAGAGAATTTTAAAAGCTTCAACAGAATTTCAACAATTTGGAGAGGGATTTGAAAAGTTTCAATGGGAATGGGAAGAATTGGGACAAAAATTGGAAAATTTTTAAGGGACTTTGAAAAAATTTCAACTGGAATTTTAGCCATTTTTTGACGTGAAATTGTAAACATGTGGACATGGATTTTGAAAATTCTAGAGAGAATTTTAAAAGCTTCAACAGAATTTCAACAATTTTGAGAGGGATTTGAAAAGTTTCAATGGGAATGGGAAGAATTGGGACAAAAATTGGAAAATTTTTAAGGGACTTTGAAAAAATTTCAACTGGAATTTTAGCCATTTTTTGACGTGAAATTGTAAACATGTGGACATGGATTTTGAAAATTCTAGAGAGAATTTTAAAAGCTTCAAGAGAATTTCAACAATTTTGAGAGGGATTTGAAAAGTTTCAATGGGAATGGGAAGAATTGGGACAAAAATTGGAAAATTTTTAAGGGACTTTGAAAAAATTTCAACTGGAATTTTACCATTTTTTTTACGTGAAATTGTAAACATGTGGACATGGATTTTGAAAATTCTAGAGAGAATTTTAAAAGCTTCAAGAGAATTTCAACAATTTTGAGAGGGATTTGAAAAGTTTCAATGGGAATGGGAAGAATTGGGACAAAAATTGGAAAAGTTTTAAGGGACTTTGAAAAAATTTCAACTGGAATTTTAGCCATTTTTTGACGTGAAATTGTAAACATGTGGACATGGATTTTGAAAATTCTAGAGAGAATTTTAAAAGCTTTAACAGAATTTCTACAATTCTGAGAGGGATTTGAAAAGTTTCAATGGGAATGGGAAGAATTGGGACAAAAATTGGAAAATTTTTAAGGGACTTTGAAAAAATTTCAACTGGAATTTTAGCCATTTTTTGACGTGAAATTGTAAACATGTGGCCATGGATTTTGAAAATTCTAGAGAGAATTTTAAAAGCTTCAAGAGAATTTCAACAATTTTGAGAGGGATTTGAAAAGTTTCAATGGGAATGGGAAGAATTGGGACAAAATTGGAAAATTTTTAAGGGACTTTGAAAAAATTTCAACTGGAATTTTACCATTTTTTTTACGTGAAATTGTAAACATGTGGCCATGGATTTTGAAAATTCTAGAGAGAATTTTAAAAGGTTCAACAGAATTTCAACAATTTGGAGAGGGATTTGAAAAGTTTCAATGGGAATGGGAAGAATTGGGACAAAAATTGGAAAATTTTTAAGGGACTTTGAAAAAATTTCAACTGGAATTTTAGCCATTTTTTGACGTGAAATTGTAAACATGTGGCCATGGATTTTGAAAATTCTAGAGAGAATTTTAAAAGCTTCAAGAGAATTTCAACAATTTTGAGAGGGATTTGAAAAGTTTCAATGGGAATGGGAAGAATTGGGACAAAAATTGGAAAATTTTTAAGGGACTTTGAAAAAATTTCAACTGGAATTTTAGCCATTTTTTGACGTGAAATTGTAAACATGTGGACATGGATTTTGAAAATTCTAGAGAGAATTTTAAAAGCTTCAACAGAATTTCAACAATTTGGAGAGGGATTTGAAAAGTTTCAATGGGAATGGGAAGAATTGGGACAAAAATTGGAAAATTTTTAAGGGACTTTGAAAAAATTTCAACTGGAATTTTAGCCATTTTTTGACGTGAAATTGTAAACATGTGGACATGGATTTTGAAAATTCTAGAGAGAATTTTAAAAGCTTCAAGAGAATTTCAACAATTTTGAGAGGGATTTGAAAAGTTTCAATGGGAATGGGAAGAATTGGGACAAAAATTGGAAAATTTTTAAGGGACTTTGAAAAAATTTCAACTGGAATTTTACCATTTTTTTTACGTGAAATTGTAAACATGTGGCCATGGATTTTGAAAATTCTAGAGAGAATTTTAAAAGCTTCAACAGAATTTCAACAATTTGGAGAGGGATTTGAAAAGTTTCAATGGGAATGGGAAGAATTGGGACAAAAATTGGAAAATTTTAAGGGACTTTGAAAAAATTTCAACTGGAATTTTAGCCATTTTTTGACGTGAAATTGTAAACATGTGGACATGGATTTTGAAAATTCTAGAGAGAATTTTAAAAGCTTCAACAGAATTTCAACAATTTGGAGAGGGATTTGAAAAGTTTCAATGGGAATGGGAAGAATTGGGACAAAAATTGGAAAATTTTTAAGGGACTTTGAAAAATTTCAACTGGAATTTTAGCCATTTTTTGACGTGAAATTGTAAACATGTGGACATGGATTTTGAAAATTCTAGAGAGAATTTTAAAAGCTTCAAGAGAATTTCAACAATTTTGAGAGGGATTTGAAAAGTTTCAATGGGAATGGGAAGAATTGGGACAAAAATTGGAAAATTTTTAAGGGACTTTGAAAAAATTTCAACTGGAATTTTACCATTTTTTTACGTGAAATTGTAAACATGTGGACATGGATTTTGAAAATTCTAGAGAGAATTTTAAAAGCTTCAAGAGAATTTCAACAATTTGAGAGGGATTTGAAAAGTTTCAATGGGAATGGGAAGAATTGGGACAAAAATTGGAAAAGTTTTAAGGGACTTTGAAAAAATTTCAACTGGAATTTTAGCCATTTTTTGACGTGAAATTGTAAACATGTGGACATGGATTTTGAAAATTCTAGAGAGAATTTTAAAAGCTTTAACAGAATTTCTACAATTCTGAGAGGGATTTGAAAAGTTTCAATGGGAATGGGAAGAATTGGGACAAAAATTGGAAAATTTTTAAGGGACTTTGAAAAAATTTCAACTGGAATTTTAGCAATTTTTTGACGTGAAATTGTAAACATGTGGCCATGGATTTTGAAAATTCTAGAGAGAATTTTAAAAGGTTCAACAGAATTTCAACAATTTGGAGAGGGATTTGAAAAGTTTCAATGGGAATGGGAAGAATTGGGACAAAAATTGGAAAATTTTTAAGGGACTTTGAAAAAATTTCAACTGGAATTTTAGCCATTTTTTGACGTGAAATTGTAAACATGTGGCCATGGATTTTGAAAATTCTAGAGAGAATTTTAGAAGCTTCAAGAGAATTTCAACATTTTTGAGAGGGATTTGAAAAGTTTCAGTGGGAATGGGAAGAATTGGGACAAAAATTGGAAAATTTTTAAGGGACTTTGAAAAAATTTCAACTGGAATTTTAGCCATTTTTTGACGTGAAATTGTAAACATGTGGACATGGATTTTGAAAATTCTAGAGAGAATTTTAAAAGCTTCAACAGAATTTCAACAATTTGGAGAGGGATTTGAAAAGTTTCAATGGGAATGGGAAGAATTGGGACAAAAATTGGAAAATTTTTAAGGGACTTTGAAAAAATTTCAACTGGAATTTTAGCAATTTTTTGACGTGAAATTGTAAACATGTGGCCATGGATTTTGAAAATTCTAGAGAGAATTTTAAAAGCTTCAACAGAATTTCAACAATTTGGAGAGGGATTTGAAAAGTTTCAATGGGAATGGGAAGAATTGGGACAAAAATTGGAAAATTTTTAAGGACTTTGAAAAAATTTCAACTGGAATTTTAGCCATTTTTGACGTGAAATTGTAAACATGTGGACATGGATTTTGAAAATTCTAGAGAGAATTTTAAAAGCTTTAACAGAATTTCTACAATTCTGAGAGGGATTTGAAAAGTTTCAATGGGAATGGGAAGAATTGGGACAAAAATTGGAAAATTTTTAAGGGACTTTGAAAAAATTTCAACTGGAATTTTAGCAATTTTTTGACGTGAAATTGTAAACATGTGGACATGGATTTTGAAAATTCTAGAGAGAATTTTAAAAGCTTCAACAGAATTTCAACAATTTTGAGAGGGATTTGAAAAGTTTCAATGGGAATGGGAAGAATTGGGACAAAAATTGGAAAATTTTTAAGGGACTTTGAAAAAATTTCAACTGGAATTTTACCATTTTTTTTACGTGAAATTGTAAACATGTGGACATGGATTTTGAAAATTCTAGAGAGAATTTTAAAAGCTTCAAGAGAATTTCAACAATTTTGAGAGGGATTTGAAAAGTTTCAATGGGAATGGGAAGAATTGGGACAAAAATTGGAAAATTTTTAAGGGACTTTGAAAAAATTTCAACTGGAATTTTACCATTTTTTTTACGTGAAATTGTAAACATGTGGCCATGGATTTTGAAAATTCTAGAGAGAATTTTAAAAGGTTCAACAGAATTTCAACAATTTGGAGAGGGATTTGAAAAGTTTCAATGGGAATGGGAAGAATTGGGACAAAAATTGGAAAATTTTTCAGGGACTTTGAAAAAATTTCAACTGGAATTTTAGCCATTTTTTGACGTAAAATTGTAAACATGTGGACATGGATTTTGAAAATTCTAGAGAGAATTTTAGAAGCTTCAAGAGAATTTCAACATTTTTGAGAGGGATTTGAAAAGTTTCAGTGGGAATGGAAGAATTGGGACAAAAATTGGAAAATTTTTAAGGGACTTTGAAAAAATTTCAACTGGAATTTTAGCCATTTTTTGACGTGAAATTGTAAACATGTGGACATGGATTTTGAAAATTCTAGAGAGAATTTTAAAAGCTTCAACAGAATTTCAACAATTTGGAGAGGGATTTGAAAAGTTTCAATGGGAATGGGAAGAATTGGGACAAAAATTGGAAAATTTTTAAGGGACTTTGAAAAAATTTCAACTGGAATTTTAGCAATTTTTTGACGTGAAATTGTAAACATGTGGCCATGGATTTTGAAAATTCTAGAGAGAATTTTAAAAGCTTCAACAGAATTTCAACAATTTGGAGAGGGATTTGAAAAGTTTCAATGGGAATGGGAAGAATTGGGACAAAAATTGGAAAATTTTTAAGGGACTTTGAAAAAATTTCAACTGGAATTTTAGCCATTTTTTGACGTGAAATTGTAAACATGTGGACATGGATTTTGAAAATTCTAGAGAGAATTTTAAAAGCTTCAAGAGAATTTCAACAATTTTGAGAGGGATTTGAAAAGTTTCAATGGGAATGGGAAGAATTGGGACAAAAATTGGAAAATTTTTCAGGGACTTTGAAAAAATTTCAACTGGAATTTTAGCCATTTTTTGACGTGAAATTGTAAACATGTGGACATGGATTTTGAAAATTCTAGAGAGAATTTTAAAAGCTTCAACAGAATTTCAACAATTTTGAGAGGGATTTGAAAAGTTTCAATGGGAATGGGAAGAATTGGGACAAAAATTGGAAAATTTTGAAGGGACTTTGAAAAAATTTCAACTGGAATTTTAGCCATTTTTTGACGTGAAATTGTAAACATGTGGACATGGATTTTGAAAATTCTAGAGAGAATTTTAAAAGCTTCAAGAGAATTTCAACAATTTTGAGAGGGATTTGAAAAGTTTCAATGGGAATGGGAAGAATTGGGACAAAAATTGGAAAATTTTTAAGGGACTTTGAAAAAATTTCAACTGGAATTTTACCCATTTTTTTTACGTGAAATTGTAAACATGTGGACATGGATTTTGAAAATTCTAGAGAGAATTTTAAAAGCTTCAAGAGAATTTCAACAATTTTGAGAGGGATTTGAAAAGTTTCAATGGGAATGGGAAGAATTGGGACAAAAATTGGAAAAGTTTTAAGGGACTTTGAAAAAATTTCAACTGGAATTTTAGCCATTTTTTGACGTGAAATTGTAAACATGTGGACATGGATTTTGAAAATTCTAGAGAGAATTTTAAAAGCTTTAACAGAATTTCTACAATTCTGAGAGGGATTTGAAAAGTTTCAATGGGAATGGGAAGAATTGGGACAAAAATTGGAAAATTTTTAAGGGACTTTGAAAAAATTTCAACTGGAATTTTAGCAATTTTTTGACGTGAAATTGTAAACATGTGGACATGGATTTTGAAAATTCTAGAGAGAATTTTAAAAGCTTCAACAGAATTTCAACAATTTTGAGAGGGATTTGAAAAGTTTCAATGGGAATGGGAAGAATTGGGACAAAAATTGGAAAATTTTTAAGGGACTTTGAAAAAATTTCAACTGGAATTTTACCATTTTTTTTACGTGAAATTGTAAACATGTGGACATGGATTTTGAAAATTCTAGAGAGAATTTTAAAAGCTTCAAGAGAATTTCAACAATTTTGAGAGGGATTTGAAAAGTTTCAATGGGAATGGGAAGAATTGGGACAAAAATTGGAAAAGTTTTAAGGGACTTTGAAAAAATTTCAACTGGAATTTTAGCCATTTTTTGACGTGAAATTGTAAACATGTGGACATGGATTTTGAAAATTCTAGAGAGAATTTTAAAAGCTTTAACAGAATTTCTACAATTCTGAGAGGGATTTGAAAAGTTTCAATGGGAATGGGAAGAATTGGGACAAAAATTGGAAAATTTTTAAGGGACTTTGAAAAAATTTCAACTGGAATTTTAGCAATTTTTTGACGTGAAATTGTAAACATGTGGACATGGATTTTGAAAATTCTAGAGAGAATTTTAAAAGCTTCAACAGAATTTCAACAATTTTGAGAGGGATTTGAAAAGTTTCAATGGGAATGGGAAGAATTGGGACAAAAATTGGAAAATTTTGAAGGGACTTTGAAAAAATTTCAACTGGAATTTTAGCCATTTTTTGACGTGAAATTGTAAACATGTGGCCATGGATTTTGAAAATTCTAGAGAGAATTTTAAAAGCTTCAAGAGAATTTCAACATTTTTGAGAGGGATTTGAAAAGTTTCAATGGGAATGGGAAGAATTGGGACAAAAATTGGAAAATTTTTAAGGGACTTTGAAAAAATTTCAACTGGAATTTTAGCCATTTTTTGACGTGAAATTGTAAACATGTGGCCATGGATTTTGAAAATTCTAGAGAGAATTTTAAAAGCTTCAACAGAATTTCAACAATTTTGAGAGGGATTTGAAAAGTTTCAATGGGAATGGGAAGAATTGGGACAAAAATTGGAAAATTTTGAAGGGACTTTGAAAAAATTTCAACTGGAATTTTAGCCATTTTTTGACGGGAAATTGTAAACATGTGGCCATGGATTTTGAAAATTCTAGAGAGAATTTTAAAAGCTTCAAGAGAATTTCAACAATTTTGAGAGGGATTTGAAAAGTTTCAATGGGAATGGGAAGAATTGGGACAAAAATTGGAAAATTTTTCAGGGACTTTGAAAAAATTTCAACTGGAATTTTAGCCATTTTTTGACGTGAAATTGTAAACATGTGGCCATGGATTTTGAAAATTCTAGAGAGAATTTTAAAAGCTTCAAGAGAATTTCAACACTTTTGAGAGGGATTTGAAAAGTTTCAATGGGAATGGGAAGAATTGGGACAAAAATTGGAAAATTTTGAAGGGACTTTGAAAAAATTTCAACTGGAATTTTAGCCATTTTTTGACGTGAAATTGTAAACATGTGGCCATGGATTTTGAAAATTCTAGAGAGAATTTTAAAAGCTTCAACAGAATTTCAACAATTTTGAGAGGGATTTGAAAAGTTTCAATGGGAATGGGAAGAATTGGGACAAAAATTGGAAAATTTTTAAGGGACTTTGAAAAAATTTCAACTGGAATTTTAGCCATTTTTTGACGTGAAATTGTAAACATGTGGACATGGATTTTGAAAATTCTAGAGAGAATTTTAAAAGCTTCAAGAGAATTTCAACAATTTTGAGAGGGATTTGAAAAGTTTCAATGGGAATGGGAAGAATTGGGACAAAAATTGGAAAATTTTTAAGGGACTTTGAAAAAATTTCAACTGGAATTTTAGCAATTTTTTGACGTGAAATTGTAAACATGTGGCCATGGATTTTGAAAATTCTAGAGAGAATTTTAAAAGCTTCAAGAGAATTTCGACAATTTGGAGAGGGATTTGAAAGGTTTCAATGGGAATGGGAAGAATTGGGACAAAAATTGGAAAATTTTTAAGGGACTTTGAAAAAATTTCAACTGGAATTTTAGCCATTTTTTGACGTAAAATTGTAAACATGTGGACATGGATTTTGAAAATTCTAGAGAGAATTTTAGAAGCTTCAAGAGAATTTCAACATTTTTGAGAGGGATTTGAAAAGTTTCAGTGGGAATGGGAAGAATTGGGACAAAAATTGGAAAATTTTTAAGGGACTTTGAAAAAATTTCAACTGGAATTTTACCATTTTTTTTACGTGAAATTGTAAACATGTGGACATGGATTTTGAAAATTCTAGAGAGAATTTTAAAAGCTTCAAGAGAATTTCAACAATTTTGAGAGGGATTTGAAAAGTTTCAATGGGAATGGGAAGAATTGGGACAAAAATTGGAAAATTTTTAAGGGACTTTGAAAAAATTTCAACTGGAATTTTACCATTTTTTTTACGTGAAATTGTAAACATGTGGCCATGGATTTTGAAAATTCTAGAGAGAATTTTAAAAGGTTCAACAGAATTTCAACAATTTGGAGAGGGATTTGAAAAGTTTCAATGGGAATGGGAAGAATTGGGACAAAAATTGGAAAATTTTTAAGGGACTTTGAAAAAATTTCAACTGGAATTTTAGCAATTTTTTGACGTGAAATTGTAAACATGTGGACATGGATTTTGAAAATTCTAGAGAGAATTTTAAAAGCTTCAACAGAATTTCAACAATTTTGAGAGGGATTTGAAAAGTTTCAATGGGAATGGGAAGAATTGGGACAAAAATTGGAAAATTTTTAAGGGACTTTGAAAAAATTTCAACTGGAATTTTACCATTTTTTTTACGTGAAATTGTAAACATGTGGACATGGATTTTGAAAATTCTAGAGAGAATTTTAAAAGCTTCAAGAGAATTTCAACAATTTTGAGAGGGATTTGAAAAGTTTCAATGGGAATGGGAAGAATTGGGACAAAAATTGGAAAAGTTTTAAGGGACTTTGAAAAAATTTCAACTGGAATTTTAGCCATTTTTTGACGTGAAATTGTAAACATGTGGACATGGATTTTGAAAATTCTAGAGAGAATTTTAAAAGCTTTAACAGAATTTCTACAATTCTGAGAGGGATTTGAAAAGTTTCAATGGGAATGGGAAGAATTGGGACAAAAATTGGAAAATTTTTAAGGGACTTTGAAAAAATTTCAACTGGAATTTTAGCAATTTTTTGACGTGAAATTGTAAACATGTGGACATGGATTTTGAAAATTCTAGAGAGAATTTTAAAAGCTTCAACAGAATTTCAACAATTTTGAGAGGGATTTGAAAAGTTTCAATGGGAATGGGAAGAATTGGGACAAAAATTGGAAAATTTTGAAGGGACTTTGAAAAAATTTCAACTGGAATTTTAGCCATTTTTTGACGTGAAATTGTAAACATGTGGCCATGGATTTTGAAAATTCTAGAGAGAATTTTAAAAGCTTCAAGAGAATTTCAACATTTTTGAGAGGGATTTGAAAAGTTTCAATGGGAATGGGAAGAATTGGGACAAAAATTGGAAAATTTTGAAGGGACTTTGAAAAAATTTCAACTGGAATTTTAGCAATTTTTTGACGTGAAATTGTAAACATGTGGCCATGGATTTTGAAAATTCTAGAGAGAATTTTAAAAGCTTCAAGAGAATTTCAACATTTTTGAGAGGGATTTGAAAAGTTTCAATGGGAATGGGAAGAATTGGGACAAAAATTGGAAAATTTTGAAGGGACTTTGAAAAAATTTCAACTGGAATTTTAGCAATTTTTTGACGTGAAATTGTAAACATGTGGCCATGGATTTTGAAAATTCTAGAGAGAATTTTAAAAGCTTCAAGAGAATTTCAACATTTTTGAGAGGGATTTGAAAAGTTTCAATGGGAATGGGAAGAATTGGGACAAAAATTGGAAAATTTTGAAGGGACTTTGAAAAAATTTCAACTGGAATTTTAGCCATTTTTTGACGTGAAATTGTAAACATGTGGCCATGGATTTTGAAAATTCTAGAGAGAATTTTAAAAGCTTCAAGAGAATTTCAACAATTTTGAGAGGGATTTGAAAAGTTTCAATGGGAATGGGAAGAATTGGGACAAAAATTGGAAAATTTTTCAGGGACTTTGAAAAAATTTCAACTGGAATTTTAGCCATTTTTTGACGTGAAATTGTAAACATGTGGCCATGGATTTTGAAAATTCTAGAGAGAATTTTAAAAGCTTCAAGAGAATTTCAACAGTTTTGAGAGGGATTTGAAAAGTTTCAATGGGAATGGGAAGAATTGGGACAAAAATTGGAAAATTTTTAAGGGACTTTGAAAAAATTTCAACTGGAATTTTAGCCATTTTTTGACGTGAAATTGTAAACATGTGGCCATGGATTTTGAAAATTCTAGAGAGAATTTTAAAAGCTTCAACAGAATTTCAACAATTTTGAGAGGGATTTGAAAAGTTTCAATGGGAATGGGAAGAATTGGGACAAAAATTGGAAAATTTTGAAGGGACTTTGAAAAAATTTCAACTGGAATTTTAGCCATTTTTTGACGTGAAATTGTAAACATGTGGACATGGATTTTGAAAATTCTAGAGAGAATTTTAAAAGCTTCAACAGAATTTCAACAATTTGGAGAGGGATTTGAAAAGTTTCAATGGGAATGGGAAGAATTGGGACAAAAATTGGAAAATTTTTCAGGGACTTTGAAAAAATTTCAACTGGAATTTTAGCCATTTTTTGACGTGAAATTGTAAACATGTGGCCATGGATTTTGAAAATTCTAGAGAGAATTTTAAAAGCTTCAAGAGAATTTCAACAGTTTTGAGAGGGATTTGAAAAGTTTCAATGGGAATGGGAAGAATTGGGACAAAAATTGGAAAATTTTGAAGGGACTTTGAAAAAATTTCAACTGGAATTTTAGCCATTTTTTGACGTGAAATTGTAAACATGTGGCCATGGATTTTGAAAATTCTAGAGAGAATTTTAAAAGCTTCAAGAGAATTTCAACAATTTTGAGAGGGATTTGAAAAGTTTCAATGGGAATGGGAAGAATTGGGACAAAAATTGGAAAATTTTTAAGGGACTTTGAAAAAATTTCAACTGGAATTTTAGCCATTTTTTGACGTGAAATTGTAAACATGTGGACATGGATTTTGAAAATTCTAGAGAGAATTTTAAAAGCTTCAAGAGAATTTCAACAATTTTGAGAGGGATTTGAAAAGTTTCAATGGGAATGGGAAGAATTGGGACAAAAATTGGAAAATTTTTAAGGGACTTTGAAAAAATTTCAACTGGAATTTTAGCCATTTTTTGACGTGAAATTGTAAACATGTGGACATGGATTTTGAAAATTCTAGAGAGAATTTTAAAAGCTTCAACAGAATTTCAACAATTTGGAGAGGAATTTGAAAAGTTTCAATGGGAATGGGAAGAATTGGGACAAAAATTGGAAAATTTTTAAGGGACTTTGAAAAAATTTCAACTGGAATTTTAGCCATTTTTTGACGTGAAATTGTAAACATGTGGACATGGATTTTGAAAATTCTAGAGAGAATTTTAGAAGCTTCAAGAGAATTTCAACAATTTTGAGAGGGATTTGAAAAGTTTCAGTGGGAATGGGAAGAATTGGGACAAAAATTGGAAAATTTTTAAGGGACTTTGAAAAAATTTCAACTGGAATTTTAGCCATTTTTTGACGTGAAATTGTAAACATGTGGCCATGGATTTTGAAAATTCTAGAGAGAATTTTAAAAGCTTCAAGAGAATTTCAACAATTTTGAGAGGGATTTGAAAAGTTTCAATGGGAATGGGAAGAATTGGGACAAAAATTGGAAAAGTTTTAAGGGACTTTGAAAAAATTTCAACTGGAATTTTAGCCATTTTTTGACGTGAAATTGTAAACATGTGGACATGGATTTTGAAAATTCTAGAGAGAATTTTAAAAGCTTTAACAGAATTTCTACAATTCTGAGAGGGATTTGAAAAGTTTCAATGGGAATGGGAAGAACTGGGACAAAAATTGGAAAATTTTTAAGGGACTTTGAAAAAATTTCAACTGGAATTTTAGCAATTTTTTGACGTGAAATTGTAAACATGTGGACATGGATTTTGAAAATTCTAGAGAGAATTTTAAAAGCTTCAACAGAATTTCAACAATTTTGAGAGGGATTTGAAAAGTTTCAATGGGAATGGGAAGAATTGGGACAAAAATTGGAAAATTTTGAAGGGACTTTGAAAAATTTCAACTGGAATTTTAGCCATTTTTTGACGTGAAATTGTAAACATGTGGCCATGGATTTTGAAAATTCTAGAGAGAATTTTAAAAGCTTCAAGAGAATTTCAACAATTTTGAGAGGGATTTGAAAAGTTTCAATGGGAATGGGAAGAATTGGGACAAAAATTGGAAAATTTTGAAGGGACTTTGAAAAAATTTCAACTGGAATTTTAGCCATTTTTTGACGTGAAATTGTAAACATGTGGCCATGGATTTTGAAAATTCTAGAGAGAATTTTAAAAGCTTCAAGAGAATTTCAACATTTTTGAGAGGGATTTGAAAAGTTTCAATGGGAATGGGAAGAATTGGGACAAAAATTGGAAAATTTTTCAGGGACTTTGAAAAAATTTCAACTGGAATTTTAGCCATTTTTTGACGTGAAATTGTAAACATGTGGACATGGATTTTGAAAATTCTAGAGAGAATTTTAAAAGCTTCAAGAGAATTTCAACAATTTTGAGAGGGATTTGAAAAGTTTCAATGGGAATGGGAAGAATTGGGACAAAAATTGGAAAAGTTTTAAGGGACTTTGAAAAAATTTCAACTGGAATTTTAGCCATTTTTTGACGTGAAATTGTAAACATGTGGACATGGATTTTGAAAATTCTAGAGAGAATTTTAAAAGCTTTAACAGAATTTCTACAATTCTGAGAGGGATTTGAAAAGTTTCAATGGGAATGGGAAGAATTGGGACAAAAATTGGAAAATTTTTAAGGGACTTTGAAAAAATTTCAACTGGAATTTTAGCCATTTTTTGACGTGAAATTGTAAACATGTGGACATGGATTTTGAAAATTCTAGAGAGAATTTTAAAAGCTTCAACAGAATTTCAACAATTTGGAGAGGGATTTGAAAAGTTTCAATGGGAATGGGAAGAATTGGGACAAAAATTGGAAAATTTTGAAGGGACTTTGAAAAAATTTCAACTGGAATTTTAGCCATTTTTTGACGTGAAATTGTAAACATGTGGACATGGATTTTGAAAATTCTAGAGAGAATTTTAAAAGCTTCAACAGAATTTCAACAATTTGGAGAGGGATTTGAAAAGTTTCAATGGGAATGGGAAGAATTGGGACAAAAATTGGAAAATTTTTAAGGGACTTTGAAAAAATTTCAACTGGAATTTTAGCCATTTTTTGACGTGAAATTGTAAACATGTGGCCATGGATTTTGAAAATTCTAGAGAGAATTTTAAAAGCTTCAAGAGAATTTCAACATTTTTGAGAGGGATTTGAAAAGTTTCAATGGGAATGGGAAGAATTGGGACAAAAATTGGAAAATTTTTAAGGGACTTTGAAAAAATTTCAACTGGAATTTTAGCCATTTTTTGACGTGAAATTGTAAACATGTGGACATGGATTTTGAAAATTCTAGAGAGAATTTTAGAAGCTTCAAATGAATTTCAACAATTTTGAGAGGGATTTGAAAAGTTTCAATGGGAATGGGAAGAATTGGGACAAAAATTGGAAAATTTTTAAGGGACTTTGAAAAAATTTCAACTGGAACTTTAGCATTTTTTTTTACGTGAAATTGTAAACATGTGGACATGGATTTTGAAAATTCTAGAGAGAATTTTAAAAGGTTCAACAGAATTTCAACAATTTTGAGAGGGATTTGAAAAGTTTCAATGGGAATGGGAAGAATTGGGACAAAAATTGGAAAATTTTTAAGGGACTTTGAAAAAATTTCAACTGGAATTTTACCATTTTTTTTACGTGAAATTGTAAACATGTGGCCATGGATTTTGAAAATTCTAGAGAGAATTTTAAAAGGTTCAACAGAATTTCAACAATTTGGAGAGGGATTTGAAAAG
Organism: Streptopelia decaocto; assembly: GCF_964273445.1. Taxonomy (NCBI): domain Eukaryota; kingdom Metazoa; phylum Chordata; class Aves; order Columbiformes; family Columbidae; genus Streptopelia; species Streptopelia decaocto. Next base: position 17,420 of record NW_028115997.1, read on the forward strand.
TTTCAATGGGAATGGGAAGAATTGGGACAAAAATTGGAAAATTTTTAAGGGACTTTGAAAAAATTTCAACTGGAATTTTAGCCATTTTTTGACGTGAAATTGTAAACATGTGGACATGGATTTTGAAAATTCTAGAGAGAATTTTAAAAGCTTCAAGAGAATTTCAACATTTTTGAGAGGGATTTGAAAAGTTTCAATGGGAATGGGAAGAATTGGGACAAAAATTGGAAAATTTTTCAGGGACTTTGAAAAAAATTTCAACTGGAATTTTAGCCATTTTTTGACGTGAAATTGTAAACATGTGGACATGGATTTTGAAAATTCTAGAGAGAATTTTAAAAGCTTCAACAGAATTTCAACAATTTGGAGAGGGATTTGAAAAGTTTCAATGGGAATGGGAAGAATTGGGACAAAAATTGGAAAATTTTGAAGGGACTTTGAAAAATTTCAACTGGAATTTTAGCCATTTTTTGACGTGAAATTGTAAACATGTGGACATGGATTTTGAAAATTCTAGAGAGAATTTTAAAAGCTTCAACAGAATTTCAACAATTTTGAGAGGGATTTGAAAAGTTTCAATGGGAATGGGAAGAATTGGGACAAAAATTGGAAAATTTTTAAGGGACTTTGAAAAAATTTCAACTGGAATTTTAGCCATTTTTTGATGTGAAATTGTAAACATGTGGACATGGATTTTGAAAATTCTAGAGAGAATTTTAAAAGCTTCAAGAGAATTTCAACAATTTTGAGAGGGATTTGAAAAGTTTCAATGGGAATGGGAAGAATTGGGACAAAAATTGGAAAATTTTTAAGGGACTTTGAAAAAATTTCAACTGGAATTTTAGCCATTTTTTGACGTGAAATTGTAAACATGTGGCCATGGATTTTGAAAATTCTAGAGAGAATTTTAAAAGCTTCAAGAGAATTTCAACAATTTGGAGAGGGATTTGAAAAGTTTCAATGGGAATGGGAAGAATTGGGACAAAAATTGGAAAATTTTGAAGGGACTTTGAAAAAATTTCAACTGGAATTTTAGCCATTTTTTGACGTGAAATTGTAAACATGTGGCCATGGATTTGAAAATTCTAGAGAGAATTTTAAAAGCTTCAACAGAATTTCAACAATTTGGAGAGGGATTTGAAAAGTTTCAATGGGAATGGGAAGAATTGGGACAAAAATTGGAAAATTTTTAAGGGACTTTGAAAAAATTTCAACTGGAATTTTAGCCATTTTTTGACGTGAAATTGTAAACATGTGGACATGGATTTTGAAAATTCTAGAGAGAATTTTAAAAGCTTTAACAGAATTTCTACAATTTTGAGAGGGATTTGAAAAGTTTCAATGGGAATGGGAAGAATTGGGACAAAATTGGAAAATTTTTAAGGGACTTTGAAAAAATTTCAACTGGAATTTTAGCCATTTTTTGACGTGAAATTGTAAACATGTGGCCATGGATTTTGAAAATTCTAGAGAGAATTTTAAAAGCTTTAACAGAATTTCAACAATTTGGAGAGGGATTTGACAAGTTTCAATGGGAATGGGAAGAATTGGGACAAAAATTGGAAAATTTTGAAGGGACTTTGAAAAATTTCAACTGGAATTTTAGCAATTTTTTGACGTGAAATTGTAAACATGTGGACATGGATTTTGAAAATTCTAGAGAGAATTTTAAAAGCTTCAACAGAATTTCAACAATTTGGAGAGGAATTTGAAAAGTTTCAATGGGAATGGGAAGAATTGGGACAAAAATTGGAAAATTTTTAAGGGACTTTGAAAAAATTTCAACTGGAATTTTAGCCATTTTTTGACGTGAAATTGTAAACATGTGGCCATGGATTTTGAAAATTCTAGAGAGAATTTTAAAAGCTTCAACAGAATTTCAACAATTTGGAGAGGGATTTGAAAAGTTTCAATGGGAATGGGAAGAATTGGGACAAAAATTGGAAAATTTTTAAGGGACTTTGAAAAAATTTCAACTGGAATTTTACCATTTTTTGACGTGAAATTGTAAACATGTGGCCATGGATTTTGAAAATTCTAGAGAGAATTTTAAAAGCTTCAAGAGAATTTCAACAATTTTGAGAGGGATTTGAAAAGTTTCAATGGGAATGGGAAGAATTGGGACAAAAATCGGAAAATTTTTAAGGGACTTTGAAAAAATTTCAACTGGAATTTTAGCCATTTTTTGACGTGAAATTGTAAACATGTGGACATGGATTTTGAAAAGTCTAGAGAGAATTTTAAAAGCTTTAACAGAATTTCAACAATTTTGAGAGGGATTTGAAAAGTTTCAATGGGAATGGGAAGAATTGGGACAAAAATTGGAAAATTTTGAAGGGACTTTGAAAAAATTTCAACTGGAATTTTACCATTTTTTTTGACGTGAAATTGTAAACATGTGGACATGGATTTTGAAAATTCTAGAGAGAATTTTAAAAGCTTCAAGAGAATTTCAACAATTTGGAGAGGGATTTGAAAAGTTTCAATGGGAATGGGAAGAATTGGGACAAAAATTGGAAAATTTTTAAGGGACTTTGAAAAAATTTCAACTGGAATTTTAGCCATTTTTTGACGTGAAATTGTAAACATGTGGACATGGATTTTGAAAATTCTAGAGAGAATTTTAAAAGCTTTAACAGAATTTCTACAATTCTGAGAGGGATTTGAAAAGTTTCAATGGGAATGGGAAGAATTGGGACAAAAATTGGAAAATTTTTAAGGGACTTTGAAAAAATTTCAACTGGAATTTTAGCCATTTTTTTATGTGAAATTGTAAACATGTGGCCATGGATTTTGAAAATTCTAGAGAGAATTTTAAAAGCTTCAACAGAATTTCAACAATTTTGAGAGGGATTTGAAAAGTTTCAATGGGAATGGGAAGAATTGGGACAAAATTGGAAAATTTTTAAGGGACTTTGAAAAAATTTCAACTGGAATTTTAGCCATTTTTTGACGTGAAATTGTAAACATGTGGACATGGATTTTGAAAATTCTAGAGAGAATTTTAAAAGCTTCAACAGAATTTCAACAATTTTGAGAGGGATTTGAAAAGTTTCAATGGGAATGGGAAGAATTGGGACAAAAATTGGAAAATTTTTAAGGGACTTTGAAAAAATTTCAACTGGAATTTTAGCCATTTTTTGACGTGAAATTGTAAACATGTGGACATGGATTTTGAAAATTCTAGAGAGAATTTTAAAAGCTTCAACAGAATTTCAACAATTTGGAGAGGGATTTGAAAAGTTTCAATGGGAATGGGAAGAATTGGGACAAAAATTGGAAAATTTTTAAGGGACTTTGAAAAAATTTCAACTGGAATTTTAGCCATTTTTTGACGTGAAATTGTAAACATGTGGACATGGATTTTGAAAATTCTAGAGAGAATTTTAAAAGCTTCAAGAGAATTTCAACAATTTTGAGAGGGATTTGAAAAGTTTCAATGGGAATGGGAAGAATTGGGACAAAAATTGGAAAATTTTTAAGGGACTTTGAAAAAATTTCAACTGGAATTTTAGCCATTTTTTGACGTGAAATTGTAAACACGTGGCCATGGATTTTGAAAATTCTAGAGAGAATTTTAAAAGCTTCAAGAGAATTTCAACATTTTGAGAGGGATTTGAAAAGTTTCAATGGGAATGGGAAGAATTGGGACAAAAATTGGAAAATTTTTAAGGGACTTTGAAAAAATTTCAACTGGAATTTTAGCCATTTTTTGACGTGAAATTGTAAACATGTGGACATGGATTTTGAAAATTCTAGAGAGAATTTTAAAAGCTTCAACAGAATTTCAACAATTTTGAGAGGGATTTGAAAAGTTTCAATGGGAATGGGAAGAATTGGGACAAAAATCGGAAAATTTTGAAGGGACTTTGAAAAAATTTCAACTGGAATTTTAGCCATTTTTTGACGTGAAATTGTAAACATGTGGACATGGATTTTGAAAATTCTAGAGAGAATTTTAAAAGCTTCAAGAGAATTTCAACAATTCTGAGAGGGACTTGAAAAGTTTCAATGGGAATGGGAAGAATTG
>NW_028115996.1:0-30914 GCF_964273445.1 Streptopelia decaocto
TGTTAGTCTTGTAATTTTGGGGGTTTTTTTTGTCTTTTCATCCAACTTGTTCTTGTCTTGAACACCCTCCAGGAACAACTGAATTTCACTTCGAAGTGTGTCCCAATCCTAAGAGGGAAGTCATTTCTGAGTTATGGCTAACATGATCTCATTGGTTATCAGTCTTTCTAGAATTTCTTGCCCTAAACTCTGAAGGGTTCACAGTGTTCCATCTAAGAACAAAATGTCATTTTTAAATTTTGCATCTTCTTGGGAAAAAAACAACCAACCAACCAAAAAAAAACAAACAAACATGATTTTCTAAGCATAGTGTTAACTTACGTGATAACTGCCTAGTCTCCCCACAAAGGAGCAGAAACACCAGTACCTCTCTCAGTCACTTGACTTCCTGCCCTGCATCACACTAGGAAAGTATTCTGGGATTGTGTCACACTTGTTATTGAATGCTTAGGAGTGGAATCAAAGGTGTGGAAAGGGAGAATCAAGGTGGTTTGAGGAGTAATAAATGTGCAAACCTGGAGAGATAAGAAGATAAACAGGACCAGTAACATGTCCACAGATTGGTGGTCAGTATGCTAGTCTGGCTGTGCCCTGTGCCTGGTCCGTGCAGTCTGTTCTGTCTTCTCATTAAACTCATCTCTAACTCCTTCCTGGGTGAGAGGCTCTTTATACTCCATACATGTGTGTCTTTGGGGTCTGAGCGCAGCAACTGGGGTTAGGACCAGGGATGAGACATCCACATGCCCATAGAATTATGGAATCATAGAATGTCCTGGGTTGGAAGGGACCCACAAGGATCATTGAGTCCAACTCCTGTCCCTGCATATGACAACCCCACAGTTCACACTATGTGTCTGAGGACATTGTCCGGTGTCTTCTTGAATATTGTCTATGGTACGAAACACACTGGACAGACCTGAGTGCGTGGGTAGTGTGTGGAAACATACATCAGTGTGTGCTGGGCAGTGAATATCAACTAGGACTAACAGCTGAGTAGGGTAGGAGCTGGATCTGGGACAGACCAGAAGGTCTGGAGGTTGGCTACCAGGAGGGCCAGGAGGTTCCGCACAGATCCTGTGCACTGAGAGATCTCTTTAGGGAAGCAGGGGGAGGGTAAGGGCTGCTGGGGCCTCTAGGGCCAGCTGATGGAGATGTCTGAGTGGCTAAGACTAGTTACTGGAGGGATTCATAGTGTGATTCATTTTTGATATATTAATTATTTTTAAGTTGTTGGTAGGACAAATAGAAAGACAAAGATTAAACTTCGCCTATTGTACTCTTTTACTGTATTTCTCTATTTTACTATGTGTTTAAGGTAAAACACATTTTAGTCTCTAAACATTAAATACATCTTATCTATCAGATGACACATAGAAGATCTATGTTAAAATAATCAAGAGTACAAAAGGCTATGGATAGAGCACACTGAATATGATGTGAATTGAAAAAAACTCATACGACAAACAAACAAGATAGTCCATTCCAGAAAGGATGGGGTATAATTTAAAAGAAACACTTTTGCAAGAGACAAGATTGTTTGCATCAGGATTACATAAACTGGCTTGAATCTTGTGAATAAGTAGAAAGTATACTTAGTACAGAACTGTATCACAGTTAGTAATAATAATATAGAAATAATATTTGTAAATATAACATGATTTGCATCACAGTTTCTTTGCATCTCAAAGCTTTTAAACATTTGGTTGCTTAAAATGTGAAGTGTAACTGCTGTGATGCAAGGGTTAGGCATCAGCTGTTCTGATGACTTCGGAATTACTGTATTCAGCAGCATAACTGAAACCCTCCATCTGCTGGCGTTCAGCTGCATTGCAAAAGTGCAGTGCCATACCAATTCTTGGTGTTCTCACATTTTGCTCAGCCAGCATAAACTGAGCGGTAGCATCAGTAATATTTTTCACAGCTCACTGGCACACTCTCTGAGGTGACATCAATAGCTTCTATCATCCACATGATTGTATACTAACCAAATAATTTGTAATTAGCCATTCATAATTGGTTAATCAGGAAATGTTCCAGAACTTAAAATATCACAGACTTTTGCGTTACAAAAACATGGAAATGCCACAAATCTTAGTCATGTGAAAAAGTCAGCAGGGTCCAAAATGCGAGAATTCTTTTTAGTGGTCCTTCTGTCCTGTTCCTATCAGAGTATCTTTCCTAAATAGGATGTGTTTAATAAGCCCTTATGCTTTTAAAACTACAGCCCCCACTGCGTAATACACAATATTTGAGAACAGGTCTGTTCCTTTGAGCTTTCTGCCGATTAAGGGCCCCATCTCATTCTTTGTCTGTTATATCTGCTAAGAAAAATAAAAGTTATTGAGGGACCTTGCACCCAGCTCTGAAAAAGATCATTTTGGTAGCAATAAGGAGTTGCATTGGTCAGCCAAGCAATAATCTGCATTGTAATATCAAAGGTCAAAATATCTCCAGATATAAGTTTCCATGTGTAGATTCCACTTTTGAGATCTAGGTGCATGCAAAGGACAAAGTCTCATGTCATGTAGTAAGGGACAAGAGGGAAAGAGCACTTCAGAAATAAGCAGTTAAGTACCAGAGAAGGATGCTGTTGCTGCACACTCAATAGTATTATTATCTATCTGTACTGTACTCTTGTCTTAATTAAAAAGAATGATTCTGAGGAAGATGCCTCTGTAATTTCAGCTAGAATCCTATAATGAGTTTCAATTTTAGTAGTTCATAACAGCAAATAAATTAGTGTTTTTCTTCTCATTTTCCTTTGAAGACAAAGGATCGGGAACTTAATTCCAATATTTATTGAAAAACAGTATATGAAAATTGAGTGCAGCTATCCCATGTTACATATTATTTTTACTAGTATATTTTTTAAACTGAAAAGTAAAATTGTTCTGAAAATGCATATAGATGCTTAGAAATTGCCCTCATATTATAGGCTCTTTCTCTTGTAAACTCAGATATATTGAAATAATATAAACTAAGCTGTCATACTTATTTATTTATATGCAGCAAGTGTGAGTACATAATAAGTATTGTATGAAAAGCATGGACCTCAGATTCTTCAAATCCTAATCATATTGAATAGCCCTGCTGAAATCATTGCATATTTGACTTTAAATGAACAGATTATAAGGATTTTAAGGCTTTCTAAGAAAAAAAAGTCACATTTCTTACATATATTTGAGATCTAAATTAAGACAAAACATTAAAAGGAAAACAAAAAGTACATATTACTCTTTACCTAAAATGGGTGGCACAAAAATACTGTATTACTTTCACAATTATTCTAGTCATTAAATGCTAGGAAATGTGAGTAGTTAGTCATACACTACATACTATATGTATACTTATTACAAGCCAAAGATATGCTTCTCCATGTGTGTGTGCAATTATAGAATTCTCAGCAACTACAGAAAAGGACATAAAAGACAAAAAAGATGAAAACAAGTTAAGAAAGCTAAAAAGAAAGTAAGTACTATGACTAGAAGCAAGGACTAGAAACACAGAGCATTAGGCAAAGGAGAAAATATTTACGAATGGAAGAATTCAGTAATACAGGAATCACAGATAGTTCTTTAAGCTTTAGTTTCAGTTCTTATTCCATCACTTTTTATGCAACGTTGTGATCTTAATTAATTTTTTGTTACTCAGTGTCCCACCTACACCAATAGAATATTTTTTTTTTCTTTCAGACTTACATGTTTAAACTTTTAGTTCCACAAAGCACAGACTAAGTATTTTTTCTTGTTTTTCACTTCCTGCTGCTATTTGTAAAAAAGATACCAGGGTCAAATATTAAAGGTCACTGCTGCTAAATTATCTGATATTAGGAAAGGTAATACTGGAAACCTTTAAAAAATCCAAGTCCATAAACAAGTATGTAAATTAATTTTTATAGATAATTTTTTGTGAACTCAGCTTTCATATTGAAAATTCAATAGGCTTCAAGACTGACATTAAAATATTAATAAGTCTTAGCTTTTATTTAATGGGATCCCAGGTGTGAATTTATTTACCACTACATACATATTTTCAGATTTTCTTTTAGTTTGAAGAGATTCCTGTCTTTAGACATTAGCAAAGCTAATACACAGCAGGTCTTCTGGGACAAACTATTGTAACATATGAGAAGTTCTTAGCTATAAAATTGAGTTTTCTTTTTCTTTTATATTTTCTGACATGTGGTAAAATTTGTTAGCAATAAAATTGTTTCAACAAAGATCAGTTGTTCAACTTTACAAAAAATTTTTATATTTAAAATAGTATAGCTAGTTTTATATTCAATGCCATAGGTGAATACGATCTGTACTTTAAAATTTTTAAACAAGTCCAATTATTTAATAACGTTATTTGAGTTTGTTCAATGGATTTTGTGAAAACTGGAGTTTCCAAATTTTTATTCCTTTCCAAAATGGAAGCAGGTTCTGAAATTATAGTATTTACTCCAAAACAATTTCTGAATGTTAACACTAATGTATTTGGAAGAATGTCCCTCTCCTGATTATCTTTTTTGTATGATATTTAATATAGTTCTTTAAATACATATAGCAACATTTTGAGGGCATGAACATTATTAAGGTGTTGAACTCCATCTATTTAGCAGACTACTTTCATGCAGTTAATGTTATGCATACCAGGCTTTGTTTGTATGTATAAGCATGCCTTGAAATCTTTGCATCTTGGGATACTTCCAGAACTTGGCACTATTTTTGCTTACAGGCATGGAAATGAATTTTCACATCTTGGGATGTGAGGATCCTAATTGTGTCTGCTCAGCAGGAGTTCAAAACTGGTCATTTTCAACCACTGAGATACCATTCCCGGTTGTGTCAGCCCTTGTTTTATAGGGATCATAACAAATTGACCACCTTCTGAATTACATGTCAGTTACTTTAAGCAAAGACATGAACATTCAGAATTAGTGTTTTATTTTATACTGTGATAAAACAATATGAAAATAACAAAAGCAAAGCCTGCACATGAAATCGCAGAGACAATTTTACCATTGAAATAAAGTGCTTGTGCTTCAGATAGACTAACTCCTCTGCAACTATCCAGTTACCAAAAATGTAAACATGACTTCACCAAAAGATATGCATGCTAGATTAGGTAATACAGTTTACAGAAGAGGAACTAAAGCACATGGTCTTCAAATCTGAAAGTAATTACAATGTTTGAATTTAGAGTAATCTAATTTTTCACACTACTTAGCACTATGTAACCTTCTGTACATTCATACAAGTTCAAAAGCACATTACTGCTGACCTCCATTGGAACTGGAAGTAAGTTTTAGTACTCCTGAAAATTCAGCCTCTGGGACCTTGGATCAGTTACTGAAAAACCCACAGCTATTGACTACCTTAAAATTTTTTTTAAACCACTTGTGTAGCACCATTAAGGACTCTGGATCACAGAGAATGTGTGTGGATTTTAGGCACTTAAATCCACACTTCTGATCCTGAAAATCCTTGCTCAGCTTAATGCAGAAGGTGTCTGCATCACATTGACAAATTAATTTATCACTTCAAGTTCTTTAGAGGCTTAAAAAAGCAATCTTAACCTATGATGATTTCCAATCTAAACAATGTGCCAGTTTGTCCTGATTACTATTCTGTGGAACCATACTTGGTTTTTGTTTATATCTGGGAATAATTTGTCATGAAGCATTGTTGCTTAGTGTTGTTAAAGAGCTTTATTGTCTTCTAAAGGAACATTTATAAGTCTGGAATGTTATTGGGATTTACATTCCTTCTTTGTAAATAAATGAAAATTCTCTGTAAAGTCCTGCTTCTACTTTCTAAAGTATGAAAATCCTGAAATGACAATATTAGAAATCTTAACAGGAAGTACCACCCAATAAGTGACCAGTGCTATATAGCCCAATCACAACTTTTTTCATTGTCATCTTTAACTACCAATCCTCCTGACTTCCAACCCCTTCTTTGTTTTCCATGCATCATGCATCTCTTACTGGCCTCACTGTACAACTGAAAATCTGCTAATGTAGAAAAATGGTGTTTGCATGTCATTGACAAAAATTAACTGTGTCATGTCAATTGACAATATTGTATATTTTCCTTTAATATTTTTCTCACATACTTAGCTTTATTCTCTGATAGTCCAAGGAAGAAGAAAAAGCTTTTAACAAAAGGTGGTACTAATATTCCTATTCAACTCTCCTTGTCTTGATGGAACCGGAAAAGCCATGTATGCTTATCCAATGCTGTTTAATTTTTTTTTTTTTTTTTTTTCTTTTAAACAGAAAAGGTTAAAGATTCTAAAAGGTCTGGAGTTGCAGTCCCTGAAATACTTCCTCTGCTGTCCTGGGAGTCTGACAGTTAGCAGAGATTAGATGCTTCTTGTATTTGTTGCTATGCAACCTCTGTGGCATTCCACAAGCTTGAATATCTCTGTCCTATACTTCATGCATAAAATGGGGAGAAGACCTGTCATCTTCTGAGGTTCTGTCAGTATTTTCAGCTTACTATTTAGTCAAGAGAAGTTGTCTAGAAAGATCTAGAGCAACTGAAAATAAAGACTGAAAGGAAATTTAACAACAAGCAAAATAATTTAAAAAAATTATATATATATGAATAGCTAAATAATACTTTGTTCAGAGCCCTCCCAAATACTTAATGCTTTTTTTCTTGACTTGTAGCATGACCTCGGCAAGGATAGTTTTTTTGAACATCCTGTAAAAATCTACATTTCCAACAATATTCCCTTTCAGAAGAGAACAAGCCTGAGCTGAAAATAGGAACATGAGAGCAAGAATAATATAGGAAAGACAAGGAAAAAGAGAACAGGAACTTTTGCTTGGCTCTCCTGCACTATGATCTCCCTTTTATTGACTGTTACATTCCTAATTAAAGTAGAAATGAAACATACTTTTTCTATTAAAAAAAAAAAAAAAAAAAAAAGATAATGCTGAATTATTAACTGAAAGCTTTTTCTCTTCTATTATGCCTGGGCTAGTCTATTTGTAGTGCTGACCTTTACTCACTCTTCTTTTAGTGTTTTTACGGACAATTTTACAAGCACCTTCAAAATATGTTAATGTATGCAGTTTCTAAGTTCCTTCAGTTCACCGACATCCGTAATGATGAAATAAGTACTTGAGTGTGACATAACATACTTGGCAAAACTATTTTATAGGTAATTATATGATGCCATCTAGTTTCATCAAGAACTGGCACCCAAGTTAGTAACTCCATGTGTAGTTAAACCTGAGTGTTTTATGGCATCATAACTCAGACAACAGTGGAGAAATATAGTTTTATTATGTCCTAACTAAATGCATAAAACTTACCAAAAATATCCAAAATGAACTTTAGATGCAATATTTTGGTACCAAAAAAAAAAAAAAAAAAGTCATTTAACTTTGTGTTGCCTTACTTATGACAGCATAGTAGATTAATCTTCAAACCTAGCAGCCTGTAAAATCACTAATTTTATGATATCAACACACCTTGCTCTGGTTTTGTCCTCCATTTAGAAAGTTCTTATACTGAAATGCTCCACTGAAAAATTGTGCACTGAGTCCAATCAGAAGCAGGTTTTGGTTCACAAAAGTTCGTATGTTTCTTAAAGCAAGGACTGTATAAACAACATCTGTGCTAACAAAGGAGTAAAACAGACATGAATTTCATGTTAAATAACAAAATAAATGGAAGTTGAAGGAAAGACATTTATCATCCCTCATTGGAATTAAAGATATCGTGTTCATATGATATTTATTCCCAAGTGACTGGTCTGATTTTCTCTGTACATAGCTAGTTTGCAGAATAAGAAATCCTGGGGAGCTTCTACTGAATTTGTAAAAACACAGAGAGAAAAAATAGACACTTTTAGAAGCTTATCTGCAAGCTTTTCTGCAAATTCAGTGTAAAATTCTAAGTGTTGCCAACTTAGAAAATCAAGTCATATACTCAGATGGTTAATTAAGCATTTGAAAAACAGTTTTATTTAGATCTTATTCACATTTCCTAAACTTGATCATTTGAAATTGAGTTCTAGAGAGATATTTCCCTACCTTCTCATTAAATGAAATAAAACAAAGAATGACCTGTGAGATATAGCTGTACTGTGCTAATCTTTTTGCAAATACTGTATCATGCTGAATAATCTTTTTGCTGTATGTCGTAATAGATTAGAGAATTAACCTGACATTCAGGTTAATTAATTATATTATTTCCCATATATCTTTCCTAAGTCATTTAGTTTGTGTGGTGAGTTGCAGTATTTTAATGGAGATTTTACTGAGTATTAATTTTGACATTTATTTTCCTCCCAAATTGGTGTCATCTAGAAATTTGGTGAGAATACACTGCACATCCTTGTCCCAGTCACTGATAAAGATGTAAAATAAGACCAACCCAGGCCCCTCCACTTGTTGCCAGCCTCCAGACAATCCAACTCATTAACCATTGTTCTCTGAGCCCAGTTATCTGAACAATTTTCACCCATCTGGTTTTCCACTCAACCAGATCATAATGTTTAACTGAGGGTAATGGTGTCACAAACCTGGCTAAAGTCAAGGTAAAAAAAAAAAAAAAAAAAAAAATAGGAACCAACCAATTACAATTTCTCTAACATAGTGTAAATCCTGGTATAATAATGCTCAATTTATTCAGTTACAGGGTAGACTAGCTATGTGCTTAAAACAAATAAGTCAGAATTACAGACTGATGTCTTTAACAGCAAAAAAGAGAATCCATAACTTATCCAACTGTAAAGGTAATCTGTTCTTAAACAAAATTGTTATTGTTTTAGCTTATTTGAAAGGAAAACCAGCAGTACTAGTCAAAACCCTTGTGTAAGGCATATGCAAGCCAGCTACAAGGCATTAAATTCCCCTGACCAACTTACTTCCCCACTTTGATTCTGTTAAAACAGAGCCTTGCTCTGAAGTAATTTATAAACACAGGAGAACATTTTGATTCCTCCAGAAATAATAACATACAGGGTGTTTAACCAAAACATTTTTGTATCTTAAAATCACCCAGTGAGTGATACCTTCTAGGCTTTAAAGTATTTGTTTTCCTTTGTAGAACCACTGCCTTAATATAAAGGTATACTTCTCTTGGTAACTGGATGAAATGGAGGAACAGAGAATGAAGAGTTAGGTTTCAGATGTCTTTGTCACAAGTGGCCTGAGATGAAAACATACTTTTCTCAATGAAAATTTTCTTTTCCCTGCTTTTATTTTTAGTCAAATTGTTGACATTTAGGTTCAGACAGTTTTGAGAATCAAGACTGGAGTTCTGGAATAGTTAATTTAAAAAAATAAAGATTTAATGGTGTGTGCAGTTCAAACACTTATAACTAGCAATCTCAGAAGAGTAGTACAAGTGCTTATTGCAAATGAAATATGTGAATTCCCATCCTTAGATTTAATGGAACATTCAAGGGGACAATTAATACCACACTTACAATCAGATTTTCCAAGAGAACAATTTCACTATTTCCTTTTAAATATACATATAGTTCACATTTTCACTTTCTTCAAAACCATTATTTAGAACTATCCACAGAGCAGCACTAATCTTTCACAAGCTTAGAATGTCAGTGTTTGAGAGGGTATTATTCAAAGGAATAAATTAAATTATACATGTCAAGAATGTCAAGTATTATTTATAACACTATTTATGTTTATACATATTTGATGTTACTTTAGGCAGTTAGAAGGTCTGAAAACTTCCTAAAGAATCAATAGTATATGATTAATAAATAAAACAAATTATTATAAAAATATTTGTGAAATCAAAAAAATGTAAACGTTAAGTATGTATGAGAAAAAAATAACCCTTTAAACAGATGACAGTAATGTATATATGAAAGCATATACTAAGATAATTATCTCTCCATTCTAAATGTGCAGATTTGCACTTCTACATATTCTTGTAACCTGCTTCCTGTCAAACTGGACTATCGAGTGTTGCATACTTAACCCTCCTCTTCCTCTTCATTAGGATTATACTTACTGAATGCAAAACCTTCAGGTTTAAGTAGATCAAATTAAACTTTCATGCAGTTCCCCACCTTATTTAAAAAATAAAATGGGATACACCTACACATGCATATGCACATACACATACATTCATTACTCAAAATTTGTAGCTTAGCCATCCCTGGGCTGCTACTATAGCTATCATTCAGAACACACAGAGAGCAGGGTTGCTTGCATGAGAATCCTTTCTTGCATCATTCATTCTCATGACACTATCTTTGGAGAAGGAAGAAAAAAAACCTGAATTCTGTGATACCCACAGTATTTTTGAAACATCAGTTGCAAAATGGACAGGAATTTGACTTTGAGTCTTAGATATGTAAATAAAGACAGCAGCCCTCTGCTTTTGTTTTATGTGTAGTTCACCTGTTCCTTCAGAATCCATTAAAAAGCTCATAAAAATTTAGTGACCAAAAATCCATTTTCCCTCTTTCATCTGAAGACAGAGTGTCAAGAAATTCTTCAGAGAAATAATCCTGAAGAATGGTCACCTGAGAAACTGCCTGCTGCTTCCTCCCTGGACACTGCCCCAGCCACTGCTTGTTCTCTGCCTTGTTCTTGTTTAGCTGGGCTTCTAAGGGAAACCAAGCACTTATGTAAAGAAATATTCAGAAGTTCTAGACTGTAATTTGATATTTTCGGAAAGATTCACATAGATTGTACACACAGACTTTAACACATGTTGTATCTAATCACTTTGAAAAAAAATTGACATCCTCATGCAGAAGGCAAACAGTTCATTCTCCATTATGTTGAAGCTTGAGAGAATAAAAAATTTTAGATATTTTGGTTTTCTGAACATCAAACTACATCTCATACATGGTATGTACAAACTATATCTCATACATGGTATTCGATATGTGATATCACTGACTGATAAGTGGTAACAGTAGTTCTGTTTTTTTCCTACTACTCTTCCTTTCATAACTTAATTTCTGAAACTTAATTATGATCAAGTCTTTGATCAAGTCTTTACACAAGCAGAGAAATAATAACAAAACAAAAAAAAAAAAAAAGAAGGAAAATTAAAGCCATGTTGTTTGAAAGAAAGAAAAAAAAAGAGAGAGAGAAAAAAGTTTTAAGAAGATCCTCAATAGGTGACTGAAACAAATGACAAGTGACTGCAAGGCATGCTCTAGTCTTTTGCTATTGCAAAGGAGGAATGATTGTCTGTCTGGAAGATATATTTAAGACAAACACCACATTGTCCTTATGTGCAAAGATAATGAAATCATCTTATTATGATCCTATTACAAGAGAAAAAAAGCAATTAGGCTGCTTTCAAAGCAGCCTAATTCTGAGAGAGTTAAATTATAATTCCTAAATCAAATAGCAGTACAGGCACTGAAAATAGTAAGTCAACAGTTTCTCTTGCATATCATTTTTTTTTAAGTATTTTTTCACGTGGAGATCTCAAATCAGTAATTTGAGTAATATTTGTAACTATTGCAAATCTTAACAGTGCTCCAAATTTAAGAACATCTTATTAGGACATTAAAAAAAATAGGAAGAAACCACAGAAAACTCACGTCTTGACTGCCAAATTCTGAAACATGCCATGATATTTAAAGCTTCTAGTTCTTTAGAGAAAAAAAGACAAGAGTTCAGTAAACATATTCTACCATCTGCTTGGGATTCCATAAATTAAAGATGCCTGAGTATTTTTAACTGCATTCATACAGACTTGGATACATTTTCTCTGTTTTACATCTGTCATGTTTAGCTCCTTGGTATAAAACTAACAGAGGGAGTCCAAAAGATACGGAATATGCTCATACTTCTGGATTGTGATAGAGTGAAAAAAGATACTCACAACTCTGTTGAAGATTTTAAAATGTACTACAGGGTATTTACTATATCTATTATTCTAAAATTCCTTTATCATCTATACCCTTCTATTTGCTGGCAACTTCCTAGAACATGAGCAGGAAATATAAATGCACAAAGAAAGAACAAGCAATCCAGAAAACATTTCCCTTAAAGAAACAAGTTACTAGTTTTAGACAAATATCACTAATTGCTTGTTGGGGTTTTTTTTTAAGCTTTTGTTAATATCATTCTTGTTATTTCACTACATTGAAAAATAAATTTTGATTTTCTAAATGCTTACTTGAAAACTATGAAAATCAGCCAATTTTGACTACAGTTACCAAGAATTTTCAAGAAGAAACTTGTAAAAGAAAGAGTGTGTCTGGAAATGAATGGCATGGGGAAAGTTTGCATTATATTTCTTAAGCAGTCCTCCAGTAGAAGACTATTTTGTTCTATTTTATGGTTGATGATTGAGTTTACTATCCTTGGAGAAGTTAGAAGGGTGGTCAGCAGAATTGCTACTTTGGAATTCCAAAGGGCAGACTTTGACCTGTTCAGAAGGCTAGTTGGCAGATTCCCTTGGGATGCAGTCCTGGAGGACAAAGGAGTCCAGGAAGGCTGGTCTCTCTTCAATAAGTTAATCTTAGAGGTGCAGGAGCAGGCTGTCCCCATGTGTCAGAAGGTGAGATGGTGGGGAAGAAGGCAGGCCTGGCTGAATAGACAGCTGCAGCTGGAACTTAGGAATAAAAAGAGAATTTATAACCTTTGGAAGGAGGGGCAGGGTACTTAAGAGGAATACAAGAGGAATACAAGAATTCTGTGAGGTTATGCAGGGAGAAAAATAAAAGGGCCAAAACCCAGCTAGAGCTGAGCCTGGCCACCGCTGTGAAAGACAATACATGTTTCTGTAAATACAGTTGCAAGAAGAGGAGGGCTAAGGAGAATCTCCATCCCTTGATGGATACCAAAGGAAACATAGTTACAGAAGATGACAGAAAGGCTGAGGTACTATATGCCTTCTTCACCTCAGTCTTTAATAGTCAAAACAGTTGTGCTCCAGGTACCCAGCCCCCTGAGCCAGAAGACAAGGATGGAGAGCAGAATGAAGCCCCAATAATCCAAGGGGAAATGGTTAGGGACCTGCTATAACACTTGAACACCCACAAGTCTATGGAGCCAGATGGGTTCTAAAGGAGCTGGTGGAGGTGATCACTAAGCCACTCTGCATTATCTATCAGCAATCTTGGCTAACTGGGGAGGTCCTAGTTGACTGGAAGTTGACTAACATGATGCCCATTTACATGAAGAGCTGTAAGGAGGATCCAGGTAACTACAGACCTGTCAGTCTGACCTCAGTGCCGGGGAAGGTCGTGGAACAGATGATCTTGAGTGACATCATGTAGCACATACAAGAGAACCATAGGATCATGCCCAGTCAACATGGGATTATGAAAGACAGGTGCTGTTTGACCAACCTGATCACCTTCTATGACAAGGTGACCCACCTAACAGATAAGGGAAAGGCTGTGGATGTTGTGTACTTAGACTTCAGTAAGACCTTTGGTGCCATATCCCACAGCATTCTCCTGGAGAAGCTCATGGCCTGGATGGGTGTACTCTGTGATGGATAAAGAACTGGCTGGATGGCCAGGCCCAAAGAGTTGTGGTGAACAGAAACAAATCCAGTTGGCAACCGGTCAAAAGTGGTGTTCGCCAGGGCTCAGTATTGGGGCCAGTTCTGTTTAATCTCTCTATCAATGATCTGGATGAAGGGATTGAGTGCACCCTTAGTAAATTTGCAGGTCATACCAAATTGGGTGGGAGTGTTGATCTGATAGAGGATAGGAAGGCCATACAGAGGGATCTGTACTGGCTGGATAGTTAGGCTGAGCCCAGTTGTATGAGGTTTAACAAAGCCAAGTGCCAGGTCCTGCACTTGGGTCATAACAACCCCTGTCAATGCTACAGGCATGGGGAAGAGTGGCTGGAAAGCTGCCTGTCGGAGAATCTGGGGGTGTTGATTGACAGCCAGCTGAATATGACCCAGCAGTGTGCCCAGGTGGCCAAAAAGGCCAACAGCATCCTGGTTTGTATCAGGAATAGTGTAACCAGCAGGACCAGAGAAGTGATGATGCCACTGTACTCGGCACTGGTGAGGCCTCACCTTGAATACTGTGTTTAGTTTTGGGCCCCTCATCATAAGAAGGACATTGAAATAGTAGAGAGAGTGCAGAGAGGGGCAACAAAGCTGGTGAGGGGCCTGGAGCACAAGTCTTGTGGGGATCAGTTGAGGTAGCTGGGGCTGTTTAGCCTGGAGAAAAAGAGGCTGAGAGGAGACCTTACTGCTGTCTACAACTACCTCAAAGGAGGTTGTAGCATGGAGGATGTTGGCCTCTTCTCCCAAGTAGCAAGTGATAGGACAAGAGGAAATGGCCCCAAGTTGCACCAGGGGAGGTTTATATTGGTTATTAGGAAAAAATTCTTCATGGAAGACTACTCTGGAGGCATTCAAGAGCTGCCTGGATGCCTTCCTGTGTAACCTCATCTAGGTGTTCCTGCTCTGGCAGGGGGATTGGACTAGATGACCTTTCGAGGTCCCTTCCAATCCCTAACATTCTGTGATTCTGTGATTCTGTGAAAGGGTTGTCAGGCATTTAGTACAGGCTGTCCAGGGAAGTGGTGGAGTTACCACCCCTGGAGGTGTTTAAAAGGCATTTAGACAAGGTTCTTAGGGACATGGTTTAGTACTAGAGTTAGGTTAGGTTATGGTTGGACTCGATGATCCTGAGGGTCTCTTCCAAGTGAAATGATTCTATGATTCTATGAAATACTTGAGGGTGCAAAGAGAATGGAGCCTGACCTTTCAGTGCTGTCCAGTGACAAGACAAGAGACAATGGGCACAAACTGAAATGCAGGAGGTTCTGTCTGAACATCAATAAATGCTTTTTTTAATGTAAGGGTGAATGAGCAGTAGCACAGGTAGTGAAGCCTCCATCTTTAGAGACATTCAAAAGCTGTCTGGACATAGTCCTATACAATCTGCTCTAGATCCCCAGCAACATGAACCATTCTGTAATTTAGTGTTTCTGTGAAATAAGATATCACCATGTAACCCTATCACTTCTGCCAATGAATACATCATCTAAGTCACCTACTTCGCTAATAGTTTGTGTGGATTGGGGTCACTGAAGCAGAACTTTATCTCTCAACATCTCTTTTTTTGTAACATGAACTACTGTATGATCATAGATTTGTAATCACATATTACATTTCATGGCTGACTTGGTGAGCATTAAGATTGGCAGTGGTTGTAAAGGCATGCCAAACATAAACAATGTATTAACAAAATGTGAATGATAGCACTGAAGCAAAAGTTCAAAAATATTTTAGAATGTCATAAAGGCATTTTTACCTGTATAATTAGCAAAATATCAAATCAGAAATTTCAAGGAAAACAAGTCAAAGAAATGTATTAATGGTATATCTTAGAAAAGAGGACTGTGAAAGAACTGGAAGAACAAGTTTGTTGTTTGGGTTTTTTTTTTTGTGGTGTGTTTGTTTGTTTGTTTGTTTGGTTTTTAAAACTAGCTATGGACATAAGCAGTAATTTGTACTTTAATATATTCAGGAAGTTTTTCCATCTATATTTGCATACAGAACTAGATTAATCCACTGTTGTCTTCTATTTAGCATGATAGACACGTAGATCAATTTGATTTAACACACTTCTAAAAGAAAAATAGCTGGTATAAAATTAATGGGAAAACTAAGCAAAATAAAACAAAGCAATCAAACAAAAACCTGCACATCTTTTTGTTTATCTGAATAAAATCTCAATCATGTTGAATGGTCTAAAAGTAATTAAAAAAAAAAAAAAAATCGGTGATCCTACAAAATTGATGTAATGATGTAATGTAATGCTGTTATTTTGAATCAATGTACCCTGAAGTACTTCCCCTGAAGTTCTTCCCCTGAAGTACTAAACCACATCCTCTTCTGGCATGTATTGGAATAAATCCAATGAAGCCAAGAAAGTTACAGTGGTTTAAGACAGCTGGTAACTGCTCAACTGCGTTCATAAATAGAAAGAATACAGGAACAATCAGAAAAAAAAACGTGCAGAGACAATGTGAGGATGAATGAAAGGAAGCAATTTTAAAAAAGATAAGTAAGAATGGAATATATAAAATGATGGAGTGATTAAATGATAGGTCAGGCAGTTCATATAAGATACTCTGGAATTATTATTTTTGCCTCATTCTTCAATATTAAGAGAATTATACATTGTAAAGTTCCAAAAGCACATTCAATTTAACCAGTATGTTCTGTAGAAGTTGTTAATGCAAGAAAATAGTTAGCATATGAATTTACTAAAAATACAAGATAAGCTGTTTCAATGGAAAGAAAAGAATTCCCACATTTACATTACATAGGCATACAAGGAGTCATATTCTGCATGCTAATACCTATAACCACATTATGTGATTATGAAATTACAGCCACTGGATCTTTTCTCCTGGTTTAATTTCTCTATTTCTATCATGTTTAAGATTAAAAAGGATACCAAAGCCTTTTTCTTCAGAAACCTCTTCTTCTCTTAAATCTACAGCATCCTATAAAAACCTTTTGGATGAACTACTGCAGTTGAACAGGCAGAATTTAGCTTCATCACAAAGTACTCTAAGGACAACCTTCCATGTCTTATTCTTTCCTTTCCCAACTACACAATAATACTGAAATTTTACAGTGCAAACAATAAATGGAACATACCTATTGTGACTACATCAAAGTCTCTGAATCTCTGTATCTTTTCTTGTTAATCATTTTTGAGATAAACATGGAATAAACTACCAGTTTATGTATGTTTCTTCTATATTTCTTCTCTATATTAAACTGATGTCACATCGCTATACCAGGTTAGAGACTCTTTTTTTTTTTTTTTTACCTAAACAAAAAAAAAAACAAAAAACAAGTGGCAGGGTCACCTTTGAACATTTAGAATTCATTGATCTCATCTCAAAACTGTTTTTGCTTATAATGATTGTGTCTCATTAATTATGAGCCAAATAAATTATGGAAATAACCTAGATTTCCATTTTAATTGTTCATGGAAAGTACACATTAAGTAGCTAATGGGAATAATCCTGCATTTTCAAAATGTAAGAATAATTTGCATGTTTTAACATAAAAAGTATTGAACAATTTCTTTTAGTTCTGAGGAACATTTTTCTCTCTTCAGTAGTTCTACAAACATAATTTACACAAGTTTACAACAGTGACCTCTGTCTGTGCAAGACTCCTTTTTAACTATAATACTAAGTCTATACAGAAAATTTCCATTCATGTTTCTTTAAAAATACCATTCCATATTTCTTTCCACTTGAACAATAATTCATTAAATCAAATATCTGGTTTGAAAACACACAGTTACCTCACATAGCTCTATTGGTTTACCATGTAGCTTCTGTGCTATTGTTTTGCCATTCTGAACTTTATAAAGCACTTTATGTGATGTGTAGGGCTTTTGTTGTAATTATAATTGTTATTGAAAAATCTAGAAGAAATATAAAATTAAAATGTTAGTCTTGTAATTTTGGGGGTTTTTTTTGTCTTTTCATCCAACTTGTTCTTGTCTTGAACACCCTCCAGGAACAACTGAATTTCACTTCGAAGTGTGTCCCAATCCTAAGAGGGAAGTCATTTCTGAGTTATGGCTAACATGATCTCATTGGTTATCAGTCTTTCTAGAATTTCTTGCCCTAAACTCTGAAGGGTTCACAGTGTTCCATCTAAGAACAAAATGTCATTTTTAAATTTTGCATCTTCTTGGGAAAAAAACAACCAACCAACCAAAAAAAAACAAACAAACATGATTTTCTAAGCATAGTGTTAACTTACGTGATAACTGCCTAGTCTCCCCACAAAGGAGCAGAAACACCAGTACCTCTCTCAGTCACTTGACTTCCTGCCCTGCATCACACTAGGAAAGTATTCTGGGATTGTGTCACACTTGTTATTGAATGCTTAGGAGTGGAATCAAAGGTGTGGAAAGGGAGAATCAAGGTGGTTTGAGGAGTAATAAATGTGCAAACCTGGAGAGATAAGAAGATAAACAGGACCAGTAACATGTCCACAGATTGGTGGTCAGTATGCTAGTCTGGCTGTGCCCTGTGCCTGGTCCGTGCAGTCTGTTCTGTCTTCTCATTAAACTCATCTCTAACTCCTTCCTGGGTGAGAGGCTCTTTATACTCCATACATGTGTGTCTTTGGGGTCTGAGCGCAGCAACTGGGGTTAGGACCAGGGATGAGACATCCACATGCCCATAGAATTATGGAATCATAGAATGTCCTGGGTTGGAAGGGACCCACAAGGATCATTGAGTCCAACTCCTGTCCCTGCATATGACAACCCCACAGTTCACACTATGTGTCTGAGGACATTGTCCGGTGTCTTCTTGAATATTGTCTATGGTACGAAACACACTGGACAGACCTGAGTGCGTGGGTAGTGTGTGGAAACATACATCAGTGTGTGCTGGGCAGTGAATATCAACTAGGACTAACAGCTGAGTAGGGTAGGAGCTGGATCTGGGACAGACCAGAAGGTCTGGAGGTTGGCTACCAGGAGGGCCAGGAGGTTCCGCACAGATCCTGTGCACTGAGAGATCTCTTTAGGGAAGCAGGGGGAGGGTAAGGGCTGCTGGGGCCTCTAGGGCCAGCTGATGGAGATGTCTGAGTGGCTAAGACTAGTTACTGGAGGGATTCATAGTGTGATTCATTTTTGATATATTAATTATTTTTAAGTTGTTGGTAGGACAAATAGAAAGACAAAGATTAAACTTCGCCTATTGTACTCTTTTACTGTATTTCTCTATTTTACTATGTGTTTAAGGTAAAACACATTTTAGTCTCTAAACATTAAATACATCTTATCTATCAGATGACACATAGAAGATCTATGTTAAAATAATCAAGAGTACAAAAGGCTATGGATAGAGCACACTGAATATGATGTGAATTGAAAAAAACTCATACGACAAACAAACAAGATAGTCCATTCCAGAAAGGATGGGGTATAATTTAAAAGAAACACTTTTGCAAGAGACAAGATTGTTTGCATCAGGATTACATAAACTGGCTTGAATCTTGTGAATAAGTAGAAAGTATACTTAGTACAGAACTGTATCACAGTTAGTAATAATAATATAGAAATAATATTTGTAAATATAACATGATTTGCATCACAGTTTCTTTGCATCTCAAAGCTTTTAAACATTTGGTTGCTTAAAATGTGAAGTGTAACTGCTGTGATGCAAGGGTTAGGCATCAGCTGTTCTGATGACTTCGGAATTACTGTATTCAGCAGCATAACTGAAACCCTCCATCTGCTGGCGTTCAGCTGCATTGCAAAAGTGCAGTGCCATACCAATTCTTGGTGTTCTCACATTTTGCTCAGCCAGCATAAACTGAGCGGTAGCATCAGTAATATTTTTCACAGCTCACTGGCACACTCTCTGAGGTGACATCAATAGCTTCTATCATCCACATGATTGTATACTAACCAAATAATTTGTAATTAGCCATTCATAATTGGTTAATCAGGAAATGTTCCAGAACTTAAAATATCACAGACTTTTGCGTTACAAAAACATGGAAATGCCACAAATCTTAGTCATGTGAAAAAGTCAGCAGGGTCCAAAATGCGAGAATTCTTTTTAGTGGTCCTTCTGTCCTGTTCCTATCAGAGTATCTTTCCTAAATAGGATGTGTTTAATAAGCCCTTATGCTTTTAAAACTACAGCCCCCACTGCGTAATACACAATATTTGAGAACAGGTCTGTTCCTTTGAGCTTTCTGCCGATTAAGGGCCCCATCTCATTCTTTGTCTGTTATATCTGCTAAGAAAAATAAAAGTTATTGAGGGACCTTGCACCCAGCTCTGAAAAAGATCATTTTGGTAGCAATAAGGAGTTGCATTGGTCAGCCAAGCAATAATCTGCATTGTAATATCAAAGGTCAAAATATCTCCAGATATAAGTTTCCATGTGTAGATTCCACTTTTGAGATCTAGGTGCATGCAAAGGACAAAGTCTCATGTCATGTAGTAAGGGACAAGAGGGAAAGAGCACTTCAGAAATAAGCAGTTAAGTACCAGAGAAGGATGCTGTTGCTGCACACTCAATAGTATTATTATCTATCTGTACTGTACTCTTGTCTTAATTAAAAAGAATGATTCTGAGGAAGATGCCTCTGTAATTTCAGCTAGAATCCTATAATGAGTTTCAATTTTAGTAGTTCATAACAGCAAATAAATTAGTGTTTTTCTTCTCATTTTCCTTTGAAGACAAAGGATCGGGAACTTAATTCCAATATTTATTGAAAAACAGTATATGAAAATTGAGTGCAGCTATCCCATGTTACATATTATTTTTACTAGTATATTTTTTAAACTGAAAAGTAAAATTGTTCTGAAAATGCATATAGATGCTTAGAAATTGCCCTCATATTATAGGCTCTTTCTCTTGTAAACTCAGATATATTGAAATAATATAAACTAAGCTGTCATACTTATTTATTTATATGCAGCAAGTGTGAGTACATAATAAGTATTGTATGAAAAGCATGGACCTCAGATTCTTCAAATCCTAATCATATTGAATAGCCCTGCTGAAATCATTGCATATTTGACTTTAAATGAACAGATTATAAGGATTTTAAGGCTTTCTAAGAAAAAAAAGTCACATTTCTTACATATATTTGAGATCTAAATTAAGACAAAACATTAAAAGGAAAACAAAAAGTACATATTACTCTTTACCTAAAATGGGTGGCACAAAAATACTGTATTACTTTCACAATTATTCTAGTCATTAAATGCTAGGAAATGTGAGTAGTTAGTCATACACTACATACTATATGTATACTTATTACAAGCCAAAGATATGCTTCTCCATGTGTGTGTGCAATTATAGAATTCTCAGCAACTACAGAAAAGGACATAAAAGACAAAAAAGATGAAAACAAGTTAAGAAAGCTAAAAAGAAAGTAAGTACTATGACTAGAAGCAAGGACTAGAAACACAGAGCATTAGGCAAAGGAGAAAATATTTACGAATGGAAGAATTCAGTAATACAGGAATCACAGATAGTTCTTTAAGCTTTAGTTTCAGTTCTTATTCCATCACTTTTTATGCAACGTTGTGATCTTAATTAATTTTTTGTTACTCAGTGTCCCACCTACACCAATAGAATATTTTTTTTTTCTTTCAGACTTACATGTTTAAACTTTTAGTTCCACAAAGCACAGACTAAGTATTTTTTCTTGTTTTTCACTTCCTGCTGCTATTTGTAAAAAAGATACCAGGGTCAAATATTAAAGGTCACTGCTGCTAAATTATCTGATATTAGGAAAGGTAATACTGGAAACCTTTAAAAAATCCAAGTCCATAAACAAGTATGTAAATTAATTTTTATAGATAATTTTTTGTGAACTCAGCTTTCATATTGAAAATTCAATAGGCTTCAAGACTGACATTAAAATATTAATAAGTCTTAGCTTTTATTTAATGGGATCCCAGGTGTGAATTTATTTACCACTACATACATATTTTCAGATTTTCTTTTAGTTTGAAGAGATTCCTGTCTTTAGACATTAGCAAAGCTAATACACAGCAGGTCTTCTGGGACAAACTATTGTAACATATGAGAAGTTCTTAGCTATAAAATTGAGTTTTCTTTTTCTTTTATATTTTCTGACATGTGGTAAAATTTGTTAGCAATAAAATTGTTTCAACAAAGATCAGTTGTTCAACTTTACAAAAAATTTTTATATTTAAAATAGTATAGCTAGTTTTATATTCAATGCCATAGGTGAATACGATCTGTACTTTAAAATTTTTAAACAAGTCCAATTATTTAATAACGTTATTTGAGTTTGTTCAATGGATTTTGTGAAAACTGGAGTTTCCAAATTTTTATTCCTTTCCAAAATGGAAGCAGGTTCTGAAATTATAGTATTTACTCCAAAACAATTTCTGAATGTTAACACTAATGTATTTGGAAGAATGTCCCTCTCCTGATTATCTTTTTTGTATGATATTTAATATAGTTCTTTAAATACATATAGCAACATTTTGAGGGCATGAACATTATTAAGGTGTTGAACTCCATCTATTTAGCAGACTACTTTCATGCAGTTAATGTTATGCATACCAGGCTTTGTTTGTATGTATAAGCATGCCTTGAAATCTTTGCATCTTGGGATACTTCCAGAACTTGGCACTATTTTTGCTTACAGGCATGGAAATGAATTTTCACATCTTGGGATGTGAGGATCCTAATTGTGTCTGCTCAGCAGGAGTTCAAAACTGGTCATTTTCAACCACTGAGATACCATTCCCGGTTGTGTCAGCCCTTGTTTTATAGGGATCATAACAAATTGACCACCTTCTGAATTACATGTCAGTTACTTTAAGCAAAGACATGAACATTCAGAATTAGTGTTTTATTTTATACTGTGATAAAACAATATGAAAATAACAAAAGCAAAGCCTGCACATGAAATCGCAGAGACAATTTTACCATTGAAATAAAGTGCTTGTGCTTCAGATAGACTAACTCCTCTGCAACTATCCAGTTACCAAAAATGTAAACATGACTTCACCAAAAGATATGCATGCTAGATTAGGTAATACAGTTTACAGAAGAGGAACTAAAGCACATGGTCTTCAAATCTGAAAGTAATTACAATGTTTGAATTTAGAGTAATCTAATTTTTCACACTACTTAGCACTATGTAACCTTCTGTACATTCATACAAGTTCAAAAGCACATTACTGCTGACCTCCATTGGAACTGGAAGTAAGTTTTAGTACTCCTGAAAATTCAGCCTCTGGGACCTTGGATCAGTTACTGAAAAACCCACAGCTATTGACTACCTTAAAATTTTTTTTAAACCACTTGTGTAGCACCATTAAGGACTCTGGATCACAGAGAATGTGTGTGGATTTTAGGCACTTAAATCCACACTTCTGATCCTGAAAATCCTTGCTCAGCTTAATGCAGAAGGTGTCTGCATCACATTGACAAATTAATTTATCACTTCAAGTTCTTTAGAGGCTTAAAAAAGCAATCTTAACCTATGATGATTTCCAATCTAAACAATGTGCCAGTTTGTCCTGATTACTATTCTGTGGAACCATACTTGGTTTTTGTTTATATCTGGGAATAATTTGTCATGAAGCATTGTTGCTTAGTGTTGTTAAAGAGCTTTATTGTCTTCTAAAGGAACATTTATAAGTCTGGAATGTTATTGGGATTTACATTCCTTCTTTGTAAATAAATGAAAATTCTCTGTAAAGTCCTGCTTCTACTTTCTAAAGTATGAAAATCCTGAAATGACAATATTAGAAATCTTAACAGGAAGTACCACCCAATAAGTGACCAGTGCTATATAGCCCAATCACAACTTTTTTCATTGTCATCTTTAACTACCAATCCTCCTGACTTCCAACCCCTTCTTTGTTTTCCATGCATCATGCATCTCTTACTGGCCTCACTGTACAACTGAAAATCTGCTAATGTAGAAAAATGGTGTTTGCATGTCATTGACAAAAATTAACTGTGTCATGTCAATTGACAATATTGTATATTTTCCTTTAATATTTTTCTCACATACTTAGCTTTATTCTCTGATAGTCCAAGGAAGAAGAAAAAGCTTTTAACAAAAGGTGGTACTAATATTCCTATTCAACTCTCCTTGTCTTGATGGAACCGGAAAAGCCATGTATGCTTATCCAATGCTGTTTAATTTTTTTTTTTTTTTTTTTTCTTTTAAACAGAAAAGGTTAAAGATTCTAAAAGGTCTGGAGTTGCAGTCCCTGAAATACTTCCTCTGCTGTCCTGGGAGTCTGACAGTTAGCAGAGATTAGATGCTTCTTGTATTTGTTGCTATGCAACCTCTGTGGCATTCCACAAGCTTGAATATCTCTGTCCTATACTTCATGCATAAAATGGGGAGAAGACCTGTCATCTTCTGAGGTTCTGTCAGTATTTTCAGCTTACTATTTAGTCAAGAGAAGTTGTCTAGAAAGATCTAGAGCAACTGAAAATAAAGACTGAAAGGAAATTTAACAACAAGCAAAATAATTTAAAAAAATTATATATATATGAATAGCTAAATAATACTTTGTTCAGAGCCCTCCCAAATACTTAATGCTTTTTTTCTTGACTTGTAGCATGACCTCGGCAAGGATAGTTTTTTTGAACATCCTGTAAAAATCTACATTTCCAACAATATTCCCTTTCAGAAGAGAACAAGCCTGAGCTGAAAATAGGAACATGAGAGCAAGAATAATATAGGAAAGACAAGGAAAAAGAGAACAGGAACTTTTGCTTGGCTCTCCTGCACTATGATCTCCCTTTTATTGACTGTTACATTCCTAATTAAAGTAGAAATGAAACATACTTTTTCTATTAAAAAAAAAAAAAAAAAAAAAAGATAATGCTGAATTATTAACTGAAAGCTTTTTCTCTTCTATTATGCCTGGGCTAGTCTATTTGTAGTGCTGACCTTTACTCACTCTTCTTTTAGTGTTTTTACGGACAATTTTACAAGCACCTTCAAAATATGTTAATGTATGCAGTTTCTAAGTTCCTTCAGTTCACCGACATCCGTAATGATGAAATAAGTACTTGAGTGTGACATAACATACTTGGCAAAACTATTTTATAGGTAATTATATGATGCCATCTAGTTTCATCAAGAACTGGCACCCAAGTTAGTAACTCCATGTGTAGTTAAACCTGAGTGTTTTATGGCATCATAACTCAGACAACAGTGGAGAAATATAGTTTTATTATGTCCTAACTAAATGCATAAAACTTACCAAAAATATCCAAAATGAACTTTAGATGCAATATTTTGGTACCAAAAAAAAAAAAAAAAAAGTCATTTAACTTTGTGTTGCCTTACTTATGACAGCATAGTAGATTAATCTTCAAACCTAGCAGCCTGTAAAATCACTAATTTTATGATATCAACACACCTTGCTCTGGTTTTGTCCTCCATTTAGAAAGTTCTTATACTGAAATGCTCCACTGAAAAATTGTGCACTGAGTCCAATCAGAAGCAGGTTTTGGTTCACAAAAGTTCGTATGTTTCTTAAAGCAAGGACTGTATAAACAACATCTGTGCTAACAAAGGAGTAAAACAGACATGAATTTCATGTTAAATAACAAAATAAATGGAAGTTGAAGGAAAGACATTTATCATCCCTCATTGGAATTAAAGATATCGTGTTCATATGATATTTATTCCCAAGTGACTGGTCTGATTTTCTCTGTACATAGCTAGTTTGCAGAATAAGAAATCCTGGGGAGCTTCTACTGAATTTGTAAAAACACAGAGAGAAAAAATAGACACTTTTAGAAGCTTATCTGCAAGCTTTTCTGCAAATTCAGTGTAAAATTCTAAGTGTTGCCAACTTAGAAAATCAAGTCATATACTCAGATGGTTAATTAAGCATTTGAAAAACAGTTTTATTTAGATCTTATTCACATTTCCTAAACTTGATCATTTGAAATTGAGTTCTAGAGAGATATTTCCCTACCTTCTCATTAAATGAAATAAAACAAAGAATGACCTGTGAGATATAGCTGTACTGTGCTAATCTTTTTGCAAATACTGTATCATGCTGAATAATCTTTTTGCTGTATGTCGTAATAGATTAGAGAATTAACCTGACATTCAGGTTAATTAATTATATTATTTCCCATATATCTTTCCTAAGTCATTTAGTTTGTGTGGTGAGTTGCAGTATTTTAATGGAGATTTTACTGAGTATTAATTTTGACATTTATTTTCCTCCCAAATTGGTGTCATCTAGAAATTTGGTGAGAATACACTGCACATCCTTGTCCCAGTCACTGATAAAGATGTAAAATAAGACCAACCCAGGCCCCTCCACTTGTTGCCAGCCTCCAGACAATCCAACTCATTAACCATTGTTCTCTGAGCCCAGTTATCTGAACAATTTTCACCCATCTGGTTTTCCACTCAACCAGATCATAATGTTTAACTGAGGGTAATGGTGTCACAAACCTGGCTAAAGTCAAGGTAAAAAAAAAAAAAAAAAAAAAAATAGGAACCAACCAATTACAATTTCTCTAACATAGTGTAAATCCTGGTATAATAATGCTCAATTTATTCAGTTACAGGGTAGACTAGCTATGTGCTTAAAACAAATAAGTCAGAATTACAGACTGATGTCTTTAACAGCAAAAAAGAGAATCCATAACTTATCCAACTGTAAAGGTAATCTGTTCTTAAACAAAATTGTTATTGTTTTAGCTTATTTGAAAGGAAAACCAGCAGTACTAGTCAAAACCCTTGTGTAAGGCATATGCAAGCCAGCTACAAGGCATTAAATTCCCCTGACCAACTTACTTCCCCACTTTGATTCTGTTAAAACAGAGCCTTGCTCTGAAGTAATTTATAAACACAGGAGAACATTTTGATTCCTCCAGAAATAATAACATACAGGGTGTTTAACCAAAACATTTTTGTATCTTAAAATCACCCAGTGAGTGATACCTTCTAGGCTTTAAAGTATTTGTTTTCCTTTGTAGAACCACTGCCTTAATATAAAGGTATACTTCTCTTGGTAACTGGATGAAATGGAGGAACAGAGAATGAAGAGTTAGGTTTCAGATGTCTTTGTCACAAGTGGCCTGAGATGAAAACATACTTTTCTCAATGAAAATTTTCTTTTCCCTGCTTTTATTTTTAGTCAAATTGTTGACATTTAGGTTCAGACAGTTTTGAGAATCAAGACTGGAGTTCTGGAATAGTTAATTTAAAAAAATAAAGATTTAATGGTGTGTGCAGTTCAAACACTTATAACTAGCAATCTCAGAAGAGTAGTACAAGTGCTTATTGCAAATGAAATATGTGAATTCCCATCCTTAGATTTAATGGAACATTCAAGGGGACAATTAATACCACACTTACAATCAGATTTTCCAAGAGAACAATTTCACTATTTCCTTTTAAATATACATATAGTTCACATTTTCACTTTCTTCAAAACCATTATTTAGAACTATCCACAGAGCAGCACTAATCTTTCACAAGCTTAGAATGTCAGTGTTTGAGAGGGTATTATTCAAAGGAATAAATTAAATTATACATGTCAAGAATGTCAAGTATTATTTATAACACTATTTATGTTTATACATATTTGATGTTACTTTAGGCAGTTAGAAGGTCTGAAAACTTCCTAAAGAATCAATAGTATATGATTAATAAATAAAACAAATTATTATAAAAATATTTGTGAAATCAAAAAAATGTAAACGTTAAGTATGTATGAGAAAAAAATAACCCTTTAAACAGATGACAGTAATGTATATATGAAAGCATATACTAAGATAATTATCTCTCCATTCTAAATGTGCAGATTTGCACTTCTACATATTCTTGTAACCTGCTTCCTGTCAAACTGGACTATCGAGTGTTGCATACTTAACCCTCCTCTTCCTCTTCATTAGGATTATACTTACTGAATGCAAAACCTTCAGGTTTAAGTAGATCAAATTAAACTTTCATGCAGTTCCCCACCTTATTTAAAAAATAAAATGGGATACACCTACACATGCATATGCACATACACATACATTCATTACTCAAAATTTGTAGCTTAGCCATCCCTGGGCTGCTACTATAGCTATCATTCAGAACACACAGAGAGCAGGGTTGCTTGCATGAGAATCCTTTCTTGCATCATTCATTCTCATGACACTATCTTTGGAGAAGGAAGAAAAAAAACCTGAATTCTGTGATACCCACAGTATTTTTGAAACATCAGTTGCAAAATGGACAGGAATTTGACTTTGAGTCTTAGATATGTAAATAAAGACAGCAGCCCTCTGCTTTTGTTTTATGTGTAGTTCACCTGTTCCTTCAGAATCCATTAAAAAGCTCATAAAAATTTAGTGACCAAAAATCCATTTTCCCTCTTTCATCTGAAGACAGAGTGTCAAGAAATTCTTCAGAGAAATAATCCTGAAGAATGGTCACCTGAGAAACTGCCTGCTGCTTCCTCCCTGGACACTGCCCCAGCCACTGCTTGTTCTCTGCCTTGTTCTTGTTTAGCTGGGCTTCTAAGGGAAACCAAGCACTTATGTAAAGAAATATTCAGAAGTTCTAGACTGTAATTTGATATTTTCGGAAAGATTCACATAGATTGTACACACAGACTTTAACACATGTTGTATCTAATCACTTTGAAAAAAAATTGACATCCTCATGCAGAAGGCAAACAGTTCATTCTCCATTATGTTGAAGCTTGAGAGAATAAAAAATTTTAGATATTTTGGTTTTCTGAACATCAAACTACATCTCATACATGGTATGTACAAACTATATCTCATACATGGTATTCGATATGTGATATCACTGACTGATAAGTGGTAACAGTAGTTCTGTTTTTTTCCTACTACTCTTCCTTTCATAACTTAATTTCTGAAACTTAATTATGATCAAGTCTTTGATCAAGTCTTTACACAAGCAGAGAAATAATAACAAAACAAAAAAAAAAAAAAAGAAGGAAAATTAAAGCCATGTTGTTTGAAAGAAAGAAAAAAAAAGAGAGAGAGAAAAAAGTTTTAAGAAGATCCTCAATAGGTGACTGAAACAAATGACAAGTGACTGCAAGGCATGCTCTAGTCTTTTGCTATTGCAAAGGAGGAATGATTGTCTGTCTGGAAGATATATTTAAGACAAACACCACATTGTCCTTATGTGCAAAGATAATGAAATCATCTTATTATGATCCTATTACAAGAGAAAAAAAGCAATTAGGCTGCTTTCAAAGCAGCCTAATTCTGAGAGAGTTAAATTATAATTCCTAAATCAAATAGCAGTACAGGCACTGAAAATAGTAAGTCAACAGTTTCTCTTGCATATCATTTTTTTTTAAGTATTTTTTCACGTGGAGATCTCAAATCAGTAATTTGAGTAATATTTGTAACTATTGCAAATCTTAACAGTGCTCCAAATTTAAGAACATCTTATTAGGACATTAAAAAAAATAGGAAGAAACCACAGAAAACTCACGTCTTGACTGCCAAATTCTGAAACATGCCATGATATTTAAAGCTTCTAGTTCTTTAGAGAAAAAAAGACAAGAGTTCAGTAAACATATTCTACCATCTGCTTGGGATTCCATAAATTAAAGATGCCTGAGTATTTTTAACTGCATTCATACAGACTTGGATACATTTTCTCTGTTTTACATCTGTCATGTTTAGCTCCTTGGTATAAAACTAACAGAGGGAGTCCAAAAGATACGGAATATGCTCATACTTCTGGATTGTGATAGAGTGAAAAAAGATACTCACAACTCTGTTGAAGATTTTAAAATGTACTACAGGGTATTTACTATATCTATTATTCTAAAATTCCTTTATCATCTATACCCTTCTATTTGCTGGCAACTTCCTAGAACATGAGCAGGAAATATAAATGCACAAAGAAAGAACAAGCAATCCAGAAAACATTTCCCTTAAAGAAACAAGTTACTAGTTTTAGACAAATATCACTAATTGCTTGTTGGGGTTTTTTTTTAAGCTTTTGTTAATATCATTCTTGTTATTTCACTACATTGAAAAATAAATTTTGATTTTCTAAATGCTTACTTGAAAACTATGAAAATCAGCCAATTTTGACTACAGTTACCAAGAATTTTCAAGAAGAAACTTGTAAAAGAAAGAGTGTGTCTGGAAATGAATGGCATGGGGAAAGTTTGCATTATATTTCTTAAGCAGTCCTCCAGTAGAAGACTATTTTGTTCTATTTTATGGTTGATGATTGAGTTTACTATCCTTGGAGAAGTTAGAAGGGTGGTCAGCAGAATTGCTACTTTGGAATTCCAAAGGGCAGACTTTGACCTGTTCAGAAGGCTAGTTGGCAGATTCCCTTGGGATGCAGTCCTGGAGGACAAAGGAGTCCAGGAAGGCTGGTCTCTCTTCAATAAGTTAATCTTAGAGGTGCAGGAGCAGGCTGTCCCCATGTGTCAGAAGGTGAGATGGTGGGGAAGAAGGCAGGCCTGGCTGAATAGACAGCTGCAGCTGGAACTTAGGAATAAAAAGAGAATTTATAACCTTTGGAAGGAGGGGCAGGGTACTTAAGAGGAATACAAGAGGAATACAAGAATTCTGTGAGGTTATGCAGGGAGAAAAATAAAAGGGCCAAAACCCAGCTAGAGCTGAGCCTGGCCACCGCTGTGAAAGACAATACATGTTTCTGTAAATACAGTTGCAAGAAGAGGAGGGCTAAGGAGAATCTCCATCCCTTGATGGATACCAAAGGAAACATAGTTACAGAAGATGACAGAAAGGCTGAGGTACTATATGCCTTCTTCACCTCAGTCTTTAATAGTCAAAACAGTTGTGCTCCAGGTACCCAGCCCCCTGAGCCAGAAGACAAGGATGGAGAGCAGAATGAAGCCCCAATAATCCAAGGGGAAATGGTTAGGGACCTGCTATAACACTTGAACACCCACAAGTCTATGGAGCCAGATGGGTTCTAAAGGAGCTGGTGGAGGTGATCACTAAGCCACTCTGCATTATCTATCAGCAATCTTGGCTAACTGGGGAGGTCCTAGTTGACTGGAAGTTGACTAACATGATGCCCATTTACATGAAGAGCTGTAAGGAGGATCCAGGTAACTACAGACCTGTCAGTCTGACCTCAGTGCCGGGGAAGGTCGTGGAACAGATGATCTTGAGTGACATCATGTAGCACATACAAGAGAACCATAGGATCATGCCCAGTCAACATGGGATTATGAAAGACAGGTGCTGTTTGACCAACCTGATCACCTTCTATGACAAGGTGACCCACCTAACAGATAAGGGAAAGGCTGTGGATGTTGTGTACTTAGACTTCAGTAAGACCTTTGGTGCCATATCCCACAGCATTCTCCTGGAGAAGCTCATGGCCTGGATGGGTGTACTCTGTGATGGATAAAGAACTGGCTGGATGGCCAGGCCCAAAGAGTTGTGGTGAACAGAAACAAATCCAGTTGGCAAC
>NW_028115995.1:0-33931 GCF_964273445.1 Streptopelia decaocto
GGAATGAAAGGTATATGGGGGTGTGTTCACTCTGGAGTGGAATGATGGCGATATTGGGGGGGGGGTCTGTTCACTCTGGAGCGGAATGATGTGGACACAGGGGGTCTGTTCACTCTGGAGCGGAATGATGGGGATTTGGGGGGGTCTGTTCACTCTGGAGTGGAATGATGGCGATATAGGGGTCTGTTCACTCTGGAGCAAAATGATGGGGACATGCAGGGTCTGTTCACTCTGGAGCGGAATGATGGGGATATTGGGGGGGGGTCTGTTCACTCTGGAGTGGAATGATGGGGATATTGGGGGGGGGTCTGTTCACTCTGGAGCAGAATGATGGCGCTATAGGGATTTGTTCACTCTGGAGCGGAATGATGGGGACACGGGGGGGTCTGTTCACTCTGGAGTGGAATGATGGAGATATAGGGGTCTGTTCACTCTGGAGCAAAATGATGGGGATGGGGGGGGTCTGTTCACTCTGTTCACTCTGGAGTGGAATGATGGGGATATAGGGGTCTGTTCACTCTGGAGCGGAATGATGGAGATATAGGGGTTTGTTCACTCTGGAGTGGAATGATGGCGATATAGGGGTTTGTTCACTCTGGAGCGGAATGATGGGGACGTGCAGGGTCTGTTCACTCTGGAGCGGAATGATGGGGACATGAGGGGTCTGTTCACTCTGGAGCGGAATGATGGGGATATAGGGGTCTGTTCACTCTGGAGTGGAATGATGGCGATATAGGGGTCTGTTCACTCTGGAGCGGAATGATGGAGATATAGGGGTTTGTTCACTCTGGAGCAAAATGATGGGGACATGCAGGGTCTGTTCACTCTGGAGCGGAATGACGGCCCCGTGCTCTCCTCACCCCCCCCACACCCCCCCCCCCGGCCACACCCTGCGTGTGTTTAAGCCCCTCCCCCCCACGCCCCTCCCACCACCCCCCCCCCCCCCCACGCTGCGGCAACAGTGCGGGGACCCCCCCCGCCCCTCCCCCACCCCCACCCATCCCGACCCCCCCCAATTCTGCACCCCCCACCCATATCCCGGCCCCCCCCAATTCTGCACCCACATGCATCGTGCACCCCCCAATTCTGCACCCACCTGTACCTGCACCCCCCCCATTCTGCACCCCCCCACCCATCCTGACCCCCCATGCACCCCCCAATTCTGCACCCCCCGCACCCCTAAATCTCCGTTATACTGACCCCCCCCCCAATTCTGCACCCCCCCATCCCGCACCCCCCAATCCCGCACCCCCCACCCACCCTGACCCCCCCATTTTGCACCCACCTGTACCGTGCACCCCCTATTTCTGCACCCCCCCAATTCTGCAGCCCCACCCATCCTGACCCCCCCCCAATTCTGCACCCCCAGACCCCCAAATCCGTTCCCTGAGCCCCCCCCACCAATTTTGCACCCACCTGATCCTGCACCCCCTATTTCTGCACCCCCCAGTTTTGCACCCCCCACCCATCCTGCACCCCCCCACTCCTGCACCCCCCCACTTCTGCACCCCCCAATCCTGCAGCCCCTAATTCCACCCCCCCATCACCCCCCCCCCGCTCTGCAGCACCCACCTGTACGCACCCCCCCATCCGACCCCCCAAATTCCGCCCTCCCCCCCCCGCCCCACCCCCCCCGCACCCCCAGGACCCCCCAATTCTGCCCCCCCCATCCACCCCCCCCCCCCCCACCTCCCATCGCGGGCTCCGTGGGGGTGGCCATGGCGGGGGCGATCGGGTTCGTTCGGCTCAATTCGGCTCCGCTCGGCTCCGGGGTCCGATCGGGTTCGTTCGGCTCAATTCGGCTCCGCTCGGCTCCCGGGTCCCTTCGGCTCCGCTCGGCTCCTCCCGGATCCACTCGGGTCCCTTCGGCTCCGCTCGGCTCCTCCCGGATCCACTCGGGTCCCTTCGGCTGCGCTCGGGTCCCTTCGGCTCCGCTCGGCTCCTCCCGGATCCACTCGGGTCCCTTCGGCTCCGCTCGGGTCCGCTCGGGTCCGTTCGGCTGCGCTCGGGTCCGTTCGGCTGCGCTCGGGTCCCTTCGGCTCCGCTCGGCTCCTCCCGGATCCACTCGGGTCCCTTCGGCTGCGCTCGGGTCCGTTCGGCTCCGCTCGGGTCCGTTCGGCTCCGCTCGGGTCCGTTCGGCTGCGCTCGGGCCCGTTCGGCTGCGCTCGGGCCCGTTCGGCTTCGCTCGGGCCCTTCGGCTCCGCTCGGGTCCGTTCGGCTCCGCTCGGGTCCGTTCGGCTGCGCTCGGGTCCGTTCGGCTGCGCTCGGGCCCCTTCGGCTCCGCTCGGGTCCGTTCGGCTCCGCTCGGGTCCGTTCGGCTCCGCTCGGGTCCCTTCGGCTCCGCTCGGCTCCACTTGGCTCAATTCGGGTCCCTTCGGCTCCGCTCGGCTCAATTCGAACCCGTTCGGCACCAGCGGGGGCGGAGCCAGAGAGGAGGCCCCGCCCACGAGGGGGGGACCCAGGAGTTCGGGGGGGAACCCAAAGGGACCCAGGAGTTCGGGACGAGGGGGAGCAAGGGGGGTCCCAGGAGTTCGGGGGGGGTTGGGGGGAGCCAAGAGGTCGGGAAGGACCCCCAGAGGGACCCAGGAGTTCGGGCCAATGACCATTGGGTGTTGGGTGCCCATTGGGTGGGCAATGACCAATGAGATGTTGGGTAGCTGCCCATTGGGTGTCATGTGCCCATTGGGTGGCCGATGAGATGTTGGGTGCTCATTGGGTGGCCAACGACCAATGAGCCGTTGGGTGGGTGTCCATTGGGTGCTGGGTGCCCATGACCATGAGGTGGCCAATGACCAATGACCATGAGTTGTTGGGTGCCCATTGGCTGTTGGGTGCTCATTGGGTGGCCGATGACCAATGAGATGTTGGGTGGCTGCCCATTGGGTGTTGGGTGCCCATGAGGTGACCAACGACCAATGAGATGTTGAGTGGGTGCCCATTGGCTGTTGGGTGCCCATGAGGTGGCCAATGACCAATGAGATATTGGGTTCCCATTGGGTGCTGGGTGCCCATCGGGTGGCCAATGACCAATGAGATGTTGGGTGGGTGCCCATTGGCTGTTGGTTGCCCATGACCATGAGGTGTTGGGTGCCCATTGGGTGCTGGGTGCCCATTGGTTGGCCAATGACCAATGAGATGTTGGGTGGGTCCCCATTGGCTGCTGGGCCCCCATTGGTTGCCAGGTGACGCCGCCGCATTGGGTGACAACACGGTGGCCAATGACGACAAGACCTTGGGTGCCTCTGACCCCGCCCCCGGCCACGCCCCATGGGGGGAGGGGCCGCTTTATTGGGTGCGGGGGAGGGGCGGTGGGCGTGTCCATCTGTCCCGGCTTGGGGGGCACCTGTGGGGGAGGGGCCACATGGAGGGGACCCAGGCGTCCGGGGGAACCCTCAGAATCGGGGACCCAGGCGTCCGGGCCACTCACCCTCATCGCAGCCGCGTGGACAAACCTGCGAGACGAAGGGGTTAATGGGGGGACCCAGGCGTCCGGGAGGGACCCAGGAGTTCAGGAGGGACCCAGGAGTTCGGGAGGGACCCAGGAGTTCAGGGGGACCCAGGAGTTCGGGAGGGGACCCAGGAGTTCGGGAGGGACCCAGGAGTTCGGGAGGGACCCAGGAGTTCGGGAGGGGACCCAGGAGTTCGGGAGGGACCCAGGAGTTCAGGAGGGGACCCAGGAGTGCGGGAGGGACCCAGGCGTCCGGCCACTCACGTCGCATCGATTGCCTCAGGGGCCCCTCGGTCTCATCCGGCTCCCCTGTCCTGGGGACCAGTGACCCCAGTTACCTCCCAGTTACCTCCCAGTGACCTCCCAGTCCCTCCCAGTTCATCCCAGTCCCTCCCAGTTCCCACCATTCCCTCCCAGTCCTTCCAGTTCCCCCCAAACCCCATCCCAGTCCTTCCCAGTATCTCCCAGTTCCCTCCATTCTGTCCCAGTGCTCCCAGTTCCTCCACTTCCCCCCAGTCCCTCCCAGTAAGTCCCAGTGCTCCCAGTTCCCCCCAGTTTTACCCCAGTTCCCTCCTGGTTCCCCCCATTCCTTCCCAGTTCCTCCCAGTTCCCCCCAGTAACTCCCAGTGCCCCCAAAATCCCTTCCCAGTAACTCCCAGTGCTCCCAGTTCCCCCCAGACCCCTCCCAGTCCCTCCCAGTAACTCCCAGTTCATCCCAGTCCCCCCCAATCTCGTCCCAGTCAGTCCCAGTAGCTCCCATTCCCTCCCAGTTCATCCCAGTCTCCCCCAGTGCCCCTAAAATCCCTTCCCAGTTCCTCCCAGTGCTCCCAGTTCCCCCCAGTCCCTCCCAGTCCATCCCAGTTCCCTCCCAGTCCCTCCCAGTCCCTCCCAGTCCATCCCAGTTCCCTCCCAGTCCATCCCAGTCCATCCCAGTCCATCCCAGTCCCCTCCCAGTCCCTCCCAGTCCCTCCCAGTCCCTCCCAGTCCATCCCAGTCCCTCCCAGTCCCTCCCAGTCCCTCCCAGTCCATCCCAGTCCATCCCAGTCCATCCCAGTTCCCTCCCAGTCCCTCCCAGTCCCTCCCAGTCCATCCCAGTCCCTCCCAGTCCCTCCCAGTCCCTCCCAGTCCCTCCCAGTCCATCCCAGTCCCTCCCAGTCCAACCCAGTCCCTCCCAGTCCCTCCCAGTCCATCCCAGTCCATCCCAGTTCCCTCCCAGTCCCTCCCAGTCCATCCCAGTCCATCCCAGTATATCCCAGTTACTTGGGCTGTTGGTCAAATTTGCAGCGGCAGCGCCGACCTGCGCGGGGGGGGGGGGGGGAGGGGACAGGGGGGAGGGGTGACATTTTGGGGAAAAAAACAGCGGATTTGGGAAAAAAAACAAAATAAAACAAAAAAATGGGGGTTTGGGGAGAATCGGGTTGATTCAAAATTCTGCGGGTTTGGGGTGATTTGGGGGAGTTTTGGGTGATTTGGGATGTTTGGGGCAATTTCGGGGTGATTTGAGGTGATTTTGGAGAGATTTTGGGGGGTTTGGGGTGTTCTGGGTGATTTTGGGGAGATTTGGGGCAATTTTGGTTGATGTTGGGTGTTTGGGGTGATTTTGGGGAGATTTGGGGAGATTTTGGCTGATTTCGGGTGTTTTGGGCGATTTTGGGGCAATTCTGGTTGATTTTGGGTGTTTTGTGTGATTTTGGGCAATTTTGGGGCAATTCTGGTTGATTTTGGGTGTTTTGTGTGATTTTGGGCAATTTTGGGGCAATTCTGGTTGATTTTGGGTGTTTTGTGTGATTTTGGGCAATTTTGGGGCAATTCTGGTTGATTTTGGGCAATTTGGGGGCAATTTTGGTTGATCTTGGGTGTTTTGGGTGATTTTGGGGAGATTTTGGCTGATTTCGGTTGTTTTGGGTGATTTTTGGCGATTGGGGGCAATTTTGGTTGATCTTAGGTGTTTTGGGTGATTTTGGGGAGATTTTGGCTGATTTTGGGTGTTTTTGGGTGATTTTGGGGCAATTCTGGTTGATTTTGGGTGTTTTGGGTGATTTGGGGTGATTTTGGCTGATTTTGGGGTGATTTTGGCTGATTTTGGATGTTTTGGGGAGTTTTGGGTGATTTTGGGTAAATTTGGCTGATTTTGGGGTGTTTTGGGTGATTTGGGGTGTTTTGGGGTAATTTGGGGCAGATTTTGGGCAATTAGGGCAATTTTGGTTGATTTTGGCTGTTTTGGGTGATTTGGGGCGATTTTGGCTGATTTTGGGAGATTTGGGGTGATTTGGGTTGATTTGGGTTGATTTGGGGTGATTTTAGGCGATTTTAGGGCAATTTTGGGTGATTTGGGGTGTTTTGGGGTAATTTTAGGCTGATTTTGGGTGATTTTGGGTTATTTTGGGGTGATTTAGGCTGAATTTGGATTATTTTGGGGTGATCTAGGCTGATTTTGGGGTGTTTTGGGGCTTTTCTTTGGTGATTTTTGCCGAATCTTGGGGTGATTTTGACCCTTTCTGGGGTGGTTTTTGGGGCATTTTTTGGGTGTTTTGGGCCATTTCAAAGTGTTTTTAGGTGATTTTGGGGTGATTTTTGGTGATTTTGGGGTGATTTTTGCCGATTTCGGGGTGTTTTGGGCCGATTTTGGGGTGATTCGGGCCGTTTTCGGGTACGCACTGAGGATGATGAGGATGCCCAGCACGAACACGGGTGATTTGGGGTGGTTTGGGGCTGATTTTGGGTGGTTTTGGGGTGTTTTTAGGTGATTTTGGGGTGATTTTTGGTGATTTTGGGGTGATTTTTGCCGATTTCGGGGTGTTTTGGGCCGATTTTGGGGTGATTCGGGCCGTTTTCGGGTACGCACTGAGGATGATGAGGATCCCCAGCACGAACACGGGTGATTTGGGGCAGTTTTGGGCTGATTTTGGGTGGTTTTGGGGTGTTTTTAGGTGATTTTGGGGTGATTTTTGGTGATTTTGGGGTGATTTTTGCCGATTTCGGGGTGTTTTGGGCCGATTTTGGGGTGATTCTGGCCGTTTTCGGGTACGCACTGAGGATGATGAGGTTCCCCAGCACGAACACGGGTGATTTGGGGCAGTTTTGGGCTGATTTTGGGTGGTTTTGGGGTGTTTTTAGGTGATTTTGGGGTGATTTTTGGTGATTTTGGGGTGATTTTTGATTATTTCGGGGTGTTTGGGGCCGATTTTGGGGTGATTCAGGCCGTTTTCGGGTACGCACTGAGGATGATGAGGATCCCCAGCACGAACACGGGTGATTTGGGGCGGTTTGGGGCTGATTTTGGGTGGTTTTGGGGTGTTTTTAGGTGATTTTGGGGTGATTTTTGGTGATTTTGGGGTGATTTTTGCCGATTTCGGGGTGTTTGGGGCCGATTTTGGGGTGATTCGGGCTGTTTTCGGGTACGCACTGAGGATGATGAGGATGCCCAGCACGAACACGACGCCGGCGAAGATCAAACCCCCGAGACGCAGCGAATCGTAATCTGGGGGGCAGTGGGCGGGGTCAGTGTCACGTGAGCGAGGGGGCGGGGCCACCACGGGACACGTGACCCCGCCCCACCCCGCGGCTCCGCCCCTCACACTCACCGTAATGGAAACGCCCATCCGGGTCCTCAGGGGGCGCTGCGGAGGGACCCAGGAGTTCGGGGGGACCCAGGTGTTTGGGAGGGACCCAGGAGTGCCCCAAAGGACCCAGGAGTTCGGGGGGGACCCAGGAGTTCAGGAGGGGACCCAAGAGTTCAGGGGGACCCAGAATTGGGGAGGGACCCAGGAGTGCCCCAAGGGACCCAGGAGTTCGGGGGGGACCCAGGAGTGCCCCAAAGGACCCAGGAGTTCGGGAGAGACCCAGGAGTGCCCCAAGAGTTCCGGAGGGACCCAGGAGTGCCCCAAGAGACCCAGGAGTGCAGGGGGGACCCAGGAGTGCCCCAAAGGACCCAGGAGTTCGGGGGGGACCCAGGAGTTCGGGGGGGACCCAGGAGTGCCCCAAAGGACCCAGGAGTTCGGGGGGGACCCAGGAGTTCAGGAGGGGACCCAAGAGTTCAGGGGGACCCAGAATTGGGGAGGGACCCAGGAGTGCCCCAAGGGACCCAGGAGTTC
This sequence comes from Streptopelia decaocto, assembly GCF_964273445.1. Lineage (NCBI taxonomy): Eukaryota > Metazoa > Chordata > Aves > Columbiformes > Columbidae > Streptopelia > Streptopelia decaocto. The sequence goes on from NW_028115995.1 coordinate 7,543, forward strand.
GGGGGGGACCCAGGAGTGCCCCAAAGGACCCAGGAGTTCGGGAGAGACCCAGGAGTGCCCCAAGAGTTCCGGAGGGACCCAGGAGTGCCCCAAGAGACCCAGGAGTGCAGGGGGGACCCAGGAGTGCCCCAAAGGACCCAGGAGTTCGGGGGGGACCCAGGAGTTCGGGGGGGACCCAGGAGTTCAGGGGGACCCAGGAGTTCAGGGGGACCCAGAATTGGGGAGGGACCCAGGAGTGCCCCAAGGGACCCAGGAGTTCGGGGGGACCCAGAATTGGGGAGGGACCCAGGAGTGCCCCAAGGGACCCAGGAGTTCGGGGGGACCCAGAATTGGGGAGGGACCCAGGAGTTCCCCAAGGGACCCAGGAGTTCAGGGGGACCCAGTATTGGGGAGGGACCCAGGAGTGCCCCAAGGGACCCAGGAGTTCGGGGGGACCCAGAATTGGGGAGGGACCCAGGAGTGCCCCAAAGGACCCAGGAGTTCAGGGGGGACCCAGGAGTTCAGGGGGACCCAGAATTGGGGAGGGACCCAGGAGTGCCCCAAGGGACCCAGGAGTTCCCCAAGGGACCCAGGAGTTCAGGGGGACCCAGAATTGGGGAGGGACCCAGGAGTGCCCCAAAGGACCCAGGAGTTCGGGGGGGACCCAGGAGTTTGGGGAGAGGACCCAGGAGTTCTGGAGGGACCCAGGAGTTCGGAAGGGACCCAGGAGTTCGGGAAGGGACCCAGGAGTTCGGGGGGACTCACCCCCTCCCCCCCAGGGACCCAGGCGTCCGGGAGCTCCCGAACTCCTGGGTCCCTCACTCACCTGCTCCCGGGGCCATGGCGGCCTCCCCTCCCCCACCACTGAGAACTGGGGGAAAAACGGGGAGAATTGGGCGAAACTGGGCAAAACGGACAAAAATGGGGGAAATTGGCCCCAAAAATCGACAGATTTGGTCAAAAATGGGGAAAAAGGAGCAAAATTGGGGCAAAATGGGCAAAATTGAGTAAAATTGGGCAAAATGGGGCAGAATTGGGTAAATTGGGGGGGAACGACCGTTGTCATGGAGACGTGACCTTGGCCCCTCCCCCCGCCCTTGCCAAGGGACCCAGGCGTCCGGGGGGGGGACCCAGGCGTCCCCCGGACGCCTGGGTCCCCTCCCGGACGCCTGGGTCCCCCCTAAAAATAGTAGCCCCCTATTCCCTTCACCCCCCCCAATACCTGGCTCCCCGGACGCCTGGGTCCCCCCCGGACTCCTGGGTCCCTTCCCGGACGCCTGGGTCCCCTCCCGGATGCCTGGGTCCCCTGCCCGGCCGGGTTATTTTTAACCCTCCGTCCCCGTTGGTCAAAACATCAGGAGGCGTCAGCAGCTGCGCCCGGACGCCTGGGTCCCCTCCCGGACGCCTGGGTCCCTGGGGCACTCCTGGGTCCCTTCCAGACGCCTGGGTCCCTGGGGCACTCCTGGGTTCCTCCCGAACGCCTGGGTCCCTTGGGCACTCCTGGGTCCCTTCCAGACGCCTGCGTCCCTGGGGCACTCCTGGGTCCCTCCCGAACGCCTGGGTCCCTGGGGCACTCCTGGGTCCCCTCCTGAACGCCTGGGTCCCTGGGGCACGCATGGGTCCTCCCCGAACGCCTGGGTCCCTGGGGCACTCCTGGGTCCCTCCCGAATGCCTGGGTCCCTGGGGCACTCCTGGGTCCCCTCCCGGATGCCTGGGTCCCCTCCCAGTCAACTCCACCAGTAATCCCCCCCCCAGTACCTTCTATTTACCTCCCAGTAACTCCCAATCTCCTTCTAACGCCCCCTAGTGGGCTCCCAGTAACCCGCCAGTTCCGTCCCAGTAACCCCCCAGTTGCCTCCCAGTAACCGACCCAGCAGCTCCCAGTAACTCCCAGTAACCCCTCCCAGTCCCCCCCAGTGTCCCCCCAGTAACACCCACCCCCCCCCCCAATCAATGTCCCTTTGTCCGTCCCTCGGCCTCGAGCCAGAGACCGACAAACGGCGCCTTTGTCTGGGGGGACCCAGGCGTCCGGGGGGACCCAGGCGTCCGGGGAGGGACCCAGGCATCCGGGAGGGACCCAGGAGTTCGGGAGGGGACCCAGGAGTTCACGGGGGACCCAGGAGTTCAGGAGGGAACCCAGGAGTTCGGGGGCGGACCCAGCAGTTTGGGGGGGGACCCAGGAGTTCAGGGGGGATCCAGGCGTCCGGGGAGGGACCCAGGCGTCCGGGAGGGACCCAGGAGTTCGGGAGGGGACCCAGGAGTTCGGGGGGAGATCCAGGAGTTCACGGAGGACCCAGGAGTTCGGGGAGGGACCCAGGAGTTTGGGAGGGACCCAGGAGTTCGGGAGGGGACCCAGGAGTTCAAGAGGGGACCCAGGAGTTCGGGAGGGACCCAGGAGTTCGGGAGGGACCCAGGAGTTCGGGGGCGGACCCAGGAGTTCAAGAGGGGACCCAGGAGTTCGGGAGGGACCCAGGAGTTGAGAAGGGACCCAGGAGTTCGGGGAGGGACCCAGGAGTTCAAGAGGGGACCCAGGAGTTCGGGGGGTGTCCAATTTTGGGGGGATTCTTGGGGGAATTTTGGGGGGGTCAATGGGGCTGGGGCTGGTGCTGCTGCTTGGGGGCGTGGCCTGGGCAGGGGGCGTGGCCTGGGCAGGGGGCGTGGCCTCCGGAGTCCCCGGGTGTTCCCCTGGTTGCGAATGCGACGCCGACAGCGCCCTCTGCAGGACGGGCGGACCCGCCGCTCCCCGCCCGCTCCCGCCGCGATTGGCTGCGCTGTGAGTGACGTCACCCCCACGTGACCTCCGCCCCCCCCCCCTTCTTCCCGTCCCCCCACCCTTTAGGCCCCTCCCCCCGTTTTAGGGACCCTCCCGCTCCCACTCCCCCTTTTTTTTGGGTGCCTCCCCCCTTAAAATCCTACGAAATCCGCCCCCTTGGCCACGCCCCTTGCGTGAACGCGATGACGTCACCACGGAGACCACGCCCCCGCGCTGGGTTGGGGGAGGGGTTTGTTTTGGGTGCCCAGTTGGACCAGTTCACCCCAGTTCACCCCAGTTCACCCCAGTTCATCCCGCAGGTCTCTGATTGGCTGGCGGGTCCCAGTTCACCCCAGTTCATCCCAGTTCACCCCGCAGGTCTCTGATTGGCTGGCGGGTCCCAGTTCATCCCAGTTCACCCCAGTTCATCCCAGTTCACCCCGCAGGTCTCTGATTGGCTGGCGGGTCCCAGTTCACCCCAGTTCACCCCAGTTCATCCCAGTTCACCCCAGTTCATCCCGCAGGTCTCTGATTGGCTGGCGGGTCCCAGTTCATCCCAGTTCATCCCAGTTCACCCCAGTTCACCCCGCAGGTCTCTGATTGGCTGGCGGGTCCCAGTTCACCCCAGTTGACCCCAGTTCACCCCAGTTCATCCCAGTTCACCCCGCAGGTCTCTGATTGGCTGGCGGGTCCCAGTTCACCCCAGTTCACCCCAGTTCATCCCAGTTCACCCCAGTTCATCCCGCAGGTCTCTGATTGGCTGGCGGGTCCCAGTTCATCCCAGTTCATCCCAGTTCACCCCAGTTCACCCCGCAGGTCTCTGATTGGCTGGCGGGTCCCAGTTCACCCCAGTTGACCCCAGTTCACCCCAGTTCATCCCAGTTCACCCCGCAGGTCTCTGATTGGCTGGCGGGTCCCAGTTCATCCCAGTTCACCCCAGTTCACCCCAGTTCATCCCAGTTCATCCCGCAGGTCTCTGATTGGCTGGCGGGTCCCAGTTCACCCCAGTTCATCCCAGTTCATCCCAGTTCACCCCGCAGGTCTCTGATTGGCTGGCGGGTCCCAGTTCACCCCAGTTCACCCCAGTTCACCCCAGTTCACCCCGCAGGTCTCTGATTGGCTGGCGGGTCCCAGTTCACCCCAGTTCACCCCAGTTCACCCCAGTTCACCCTGCAGGTCTCTGATTGGCTGGCGGGTCCCAGTTCACCCCAGTTCGCCCCAGTTCATCCCAGTTCACCCCGCAGGTCTCTGATTGGCTGGCGGGTCCCAGTTCACCCCAGTTCACCCCAGTTCACCCCAGTTCACCCCAGTTCATCCCAGTTCACCCCGCAGGTCTCTGATTGGCTGGCGGGTACCTGTTCTCTCCGAAGGCGCCTTCGCTGACACCCCCGACCTGCAGCTGCTGTGAGAATGTCCCCAAATGTCCCCAAATGTCCCCAAAATGTCCCCAATGTGTCCCCTCAGTGTCCCCAAGGTCGCCAGTGTCCCCATTGACCCCAATGACCCAAATGGCCCCAAGGACCCCAATGACCCCAAATGGCTCCAATGGCCCAAATGTCCCCAGTGACCCCAAATGTCACCAATGTCCCCAAATGTCACCAATGTCCCCAAATAGCCCCAATGGCCCCATTGACCCCAATAACCCCATTGACCCCTATGTCCCCAATGTCCCCATTGACCCCAATGACCCCATTGATCCCCAATGTCCCCAATGACCCCAATGGCCCCAATGACCCCAAATGGCTCCAGTGTCCCCAATGGCCCTAAATGTCCCCAATGTCCCCAAATGTCCCCAAATGTCCCCAATGTCCCCAATGTCCCAATGTGCCCAATGGCCCCACTGTCCCCAAATGTCCCCAATGACCCCAAATGGCTTCAATGACCCCAATGGCCCAAATGTCCCAGTGACCCCAAATGTCACCAATGTCCCCAGTGGCCCCATTGACCTCAATGTCCCCATTGACCCCAATGACCCCATTGATCCCCAATGGCCCCAATGACCCCAAATGGCTCCAGTGTCCCCATTGGTCCCAAATGTCCCCATTGACCCCAATGACCCCATTGATCCCCAATATCCCCAATGACCCCACTGTCCCCAATGTCCCCATTGATCCCAATGGCCCCAATGTCCCCATTGGTCCCAAATGGACCCAATGTCCCCAATGACCCCAATGTCCCCAATGACCCCAAATGGCCCCAGTGTCCCAAATAGCCTCAATGTCCCCAATGTCCCCAGTGACCCCAAATGGCTCCAATGACCACAATGTCCCAAATGTCCCCAGTGTCCCCATTGATCCCAAATGTCCCCAATGTCCCCAATGACCCCAATGTTCCCAGTGTCCCCAATGGCCCCAGTGTCCCCAATGGCCTCAATGTCCCCAATGGCCCCAAATGTGCCAATGTCCCCAATGACCCCAAATGTCCCCATTGACCCCAATGGCCCGAATGGCCCCAATGGCCCCAATGACCCCAAATGTCTCCAGTGTCCCCAGTGACCCCAATGTCCCCAATGGCCCCACTGTTCCCAATGGCCCCAGTGTCCCCAATGGCCTCAATGTCCCCAAATGTCCCCAATGTCCCCAATGACCCCAAATGTCCCCAATGTCCCCATTGACCCCAGTGGCCCCAAGGTCCCCAATGACCCCAAATGACCCCAATGGCCCCAATGGCCTCAGTGACCCCTAATGGCTCCAATGACCCCGATGTCCCAAATGTCCCCAGTGTCCCCATTGATCCCAAATGTCCCCAATGACCCCAAGTGTACCCAGTGACCCCAATGTCCCCAATGTCCCCAATGTCACCACTGTCCAAATGGCCCCAGTGTCCCCAATGGCCTCAATGTCCCCAAATGTCCCCAATGTTCCAAATGACCCCAATTGTCCCCAGTGCCCCCAAATGGCCCCAAATGGCCCCAATGTCCCCAATGTCCCCATTGGCCCCAATGTCCCCAAATGTCCCCATTGACCCCAATGTCCCCAAATGTCCCCATTGACCCCAATGTCCCAAATGTCCCCAGTGATGCCAAATGGCCCTAAATGTCACCAACCATCCCCAAATGGCCCAAATGTGTCCCCAGGGGTGGCCATGGGGTGTCCCCATTGTCCCCCCATTGTCCCCCCAGGCTGATCACTGGTGGCCGCTTGGGGACAATTGGTGACGGGGCCTTTGCCGGACTGGTGCTACTGGAGTATCTGTGAGTGGGACTGGGATGGACTGGGAGAGACTGGGAGTTACTGGGAGGGACTGGGAGGGGCTGGGATATACTGGGAGGGACTGGGATGGACTGGGATATACTGGGAGGGGAATGGGAAGCACTGGGAGGGAGTGGGAGGGACTGGGATGTACTGGGAGGAACTGGGGGGCACTGGGAGTCACTGGTCTGTACTGGGGACACTGGGTTGTACTGGGAGGGACTGGGATGTACTGGGAGGAACTGGGTGGTGGGTGGGGGACATTGGTGTGTACTGGTCTATACTGGTCCATACTGGTCCATACTGGTCTGTACTGGTCTATACTGGTCTGTACTGGTCTATACTGGTCTGTACTGGTGCCACCATTGCAGGTTCCTCGAGGACAATGACGTCGGGTCCATCGTCCCCTCGGCGCTGAGGGGACTGAGGGGGCTGAGACACCTGTGGGTGACAATGGGGACAATGGGGACACCCTGGGGACAATGGGGACACTGTGGGGACAACCTAGAGACATTGGGGACACCTGGGGACAATGGGGACACTGTGGGGACACCTGGAGACAATGGGGACGATGGGGACACCTGGAGACATTGGGGACACATGGGGACACCTTGGGGACACCCTGAGGACAATGGGGACAGTGGGGCCACCCCAGGGACACCCTGGGGACCTTGGGGACAACGGGGACATGGAGACACCCTGGGGACAATGGGGATGCATGGGGACACCCCGAGGACCTTGGGGACAACCTGGGGACACCCTGAGGACAATGGGGACACTGTGGGGACAATGGGGACACCTGGGGACACATGGAGCAGGGGGACACTGGGGGACAATGGGGAGACCCTGGGGACATGGGGACACCTTGGGGACATCCTGGAGACAATGAGGACAATGGGGACATGGGGACACCCTGGGGACAATGGGGACACGTGGGGACAATGGGGGGACACGAGGACAATCTGGGGACAAAGGGGACATGGGGACAATGGGGAGACCCTGGGGACACCTTGGGGACATCCTGGAGACAATGGGGATGATGGGGACATTGGGGACACATGGGGACATCTTGGGGACACCCTGGGGACAATGGGGACAGTGGGGCCACCCCAGGGACACCTTGGGGACAACGGGGACATGGGGACACCCTGGGGACAAGCTGGGACACCCTGGGGACAATGGGGATGCATGGGGACAATGGGGACACCCTGGGGAACTTGGGGACAACCTGAGGACACCCTGAGGACAATGGGGACACTGTGGGGACAATGGGGACACCTGGGGACACATGGAGCAGGGGGACACTGGGGGACAATGGGGAGACCCTGGGGACATGGGGATACCTTGGGGACATCCTGGAGACAATGAGGACAATGGGGACATGGGGACACCCTGGGGACAATGGGGACACATGGGGACAATGGGGGGACACGAGGACAACCTGGGGAGAAAGGGGACATGGGGACAATGGGGAGACCCTGGGGACACCTTGGGGACATCCTGGAGACAATGGGGATGATGGGGACATTGGGGACACATGGGGACATCTTGGGGACACCCTGGGGACAATGGGGACAGTGGGGCCACCCCAGGGACACCTTGGGGACAACGGGGACATGGGGACACCCTGGGGACAAGCTGGGACACCCTGGGGACAATGGGGATGCATGGGGACAATGGGGACACCCTGGGGAACTTGGGGACAACCTGAGGACACCCTGAGGACAATGGGGACACTGTGGGGACAATGGGGACACCTGGGGACACATGGAGCAGGGGGACACTGGGGGACAATGGGGAGACCCTGGGGACATGGGGATACCTTGGGGACATCCTGGAGACAATGAGGACAATGGGGACATGGGGACACCCTGGGGACAAGTTGGGACACCCTGGGGACAATGGGGACACATGGGGACAATGGGGGGACACGAGGACAATCTGGGGACAAAGGGGACATGGGGACAATGGGGAGACCCTGGGGACACCTTGGGGACATCCTGGAGACAATGGGGACAATGGGGACATGGGGACACCCTTGGGACACAGTGGGGACAGCCTGGGTACATGGGTGACGCTGGGGACACCCTGGGGACAATGGGGACATAATGAGGACATGGGGACAATGGGGGCACCCCAGGAACACCCTGGGGACATTGGGGACACAACAGGGACACCCCGGGGACAATGGGGACAAGGGGACATTGGGGACAATGGGGACACCATGGGGACAATGGGACACCATGGGGACAATGGGACACCATGGGGACAATGGGGACATCCTGGTTGATGGTGGGGACACCCTGGGGACCCTCATTCCCCCCATCCCCATGTCCCCATGTCCCCCTATGTACCCCCATGTCCCCATGTCCCCATATCCCCCCATGTCCCCATGATGTCCCCAATGTCCCCAGGATGTCCCCAATGTCCCCACAGGAGTTTGGCCAATAACCGACTGGAGACGCTGCCCCGGGGGCTGTTCCAGGGGCTGGAGACACTGACCCAGCTGTGGGTGACGTGGGGACAATGGGGACATCATGGGGACATCATGGGGACATCATGGGGACAGGGGGAAATGGGGATATGGGGACATGGGGACAGGGGGACATTGGGGGATATGGGATATGGGGACATGGGGACAGGGGGATATGGGGACAGGGGGACATAGGGACGTGGGGACAGGGGGACATGGGGATGTGGGGACATGGGGACAGGGGAGATGGGGAGATGGGGACATGGGGATATGGGACATGGGGACAGGGGACATGGGGACAGGGGGATATGGGGACATGGGGACATGGGACATGGGGACATGGGGACATCAGGACAATGGGGACATGGGGACAGGGGAGATGGGGAGATGGGGACATGGGGACATGGGAATATGGGACATGGGGACAGGGGGACATGGGGACAGGGGGACATGCGGATATGGGGACAAGGGGACACGAGGATATGGGGACATGGGAAATGGGGACATGGGGATATGGGGACATGGGGACGTGTGGATGTGGGGACGTGGGGACGTGGGGACAGGGTGACATGGGGACATGGGGATATGGGGACATGGGACATGGGGACATAGGGACATGGGGACATGGGGATATGGGGACATGGGGACATAGGGACATGTTGTCCCAGGGACCTGCGTGGAAACCCCTTTGTGTGCGACTGCCGCCTGCGCTGGTTGGTCACGTGGTTGGGCGGGGCCGCCCCTCCCCCCAGCGAGGCCGGCCGCTGCCGGGGACCCCCCCAGCATCAGGGCACCCCATTGGCCCAGCTGCAGCCCCGCGACTTCCAGTGCATGGCCTCGGGTACGCCCGGATCACTGGGTCCCTTCCCGGACGCCTGGGTCCCTTCCTGGACGCCTGGGTCCCCTCCCGAACTCCTGGGTCCCTCCTGCAATTCTGGGTCCCCCCAGAGCTCCTGGGTCCCTCCCCGAACTCCTGGGTCCCTCCCGAACTCTTGGGTCCCTCCCAGAACTCCTGGGTCCCCCCTGAACTCCTGGGTCCCTCCCGAACTCTTGGGTCCCTCCCAGAACTCCTGTGTCCCCTCCCAGAACTCCTGGGTCCCCTCCCAGAACTCCTGTGTCCCTCTCGAACTCCTGGGTCCCTCTCGAACTCCTGGGTCCCTCCCGAACTCCTGGGTCCCTCCCGAACTCTTGGGTCCCTCCCAGAACTCCTGGGTCCCTCCCGAACTCCTGGGTCCCCTCCCAGAACTCCTGGGTCCCTCCCAGAACTCCTGGGTCCCTCCCGAACTCCTGGGTCCCCTCCCAGAACTCCTGGGTCCCCTCCCAGAACTCCTGGGTCCCTCTCGAACTCCTAGGTCCCTCTCGAACTCCTGGGTCCCTTCCAGAACTCCTGGGTCCCCTCCCAGAACTCCTGGGTCTCCCCTGAACTCCTGAGTCCCTGCCAGAACTCCTGGGTCCCTCATGTACTCCTGGGTCCCTCTCAGAACTCCTGCGTCCCTCCCGAACTCCTGGGTCCCTCCCGAACTCCTGGGTCCCTCCCAGAACTCCTGGGTCCTCTCCCCAATCACCCAATGCATCGTTGTTGGGGATGTTGTTGATGGACCCAGGCATCCGGGTGGCTTCTAACAGTGGGCGTATCCCCCCCCCCAGAGCTCCGCCCCTTCCAGTCCCTTCCCTTCTCCTCATTGGCTGCTGAGCCCTTTGGGCAGGGGGGGCAGGTGGGCGTGGCCCTGGCCCAGCCCTTCGCCGGCGCCTGCGCCCTCCTGGAATGGGACCAATTGGGGGGACGCTTCCGCGCCCCAACCGTGGTCAACGGTGAGTCCGACACCCCCGGGACCCCCAAAAACAGCTCTGGGGACCCCCAAAATGGGGGAGAGGGACCAAAAATGGGCTGAGGAACCTCAAAAATGGGCAAAACCGGGCCAAAAATGGGCTGAGGAACCTCAACGTTTGGCCTGAGGAACCTCAAGAAGATCTTGGTGGAGCTTGGAAATCATGGTGGAACCCCAGAAATGCCATCAGGGACCCCAAAAACAGCCTGAGGGACCCCAAAAATGTCAATACAGAGCCCAAAAATGGGTTGAGGGGCCCCAAAAAGATCTTGAGGGACATCAAGAATGGGCCAAAAATGGGCTGAGGAACCTCAAAATGTCTTGGTGGAGCCATAAACTCACCCCAATGTCCCCACAGAGTTGTCCTTGTCACCCCAATATCCTCATAGGCTTGTCCAACCAGCCCAGTGTCTACATAGGGTTGTCCCATCACCCCAATGTCCCACCACCCCAATGTCCCCAGCACCCCACTGTCCCCATAGGGTTGTCCCACCACCCCAACATCCTGTAGAGTTGTCCCATCACCCCAATGACCCCATAGGGTTTTTCCCACCACCCCAATGTCCCCATCACCCCAATGTCCCCATAGGGTTTTTCCCACCACCCCAATGTCCCCATCACCCCAATATCCCCATAGGGTTGTCCCATCACCCCAATGACCCCATAGGGTTGTCCCACCACCCCAGCGTCCCCATCCCCCCAACGTCCCCATAGGGTTGTCCCACCACCCCAACATCCTGTAGAGTTGTCCCACCACCCCAATGACCTTATAGGGTTGTCCCACCACCCCAATGTCCCATCACCCCAATGTCCCATCACCCCAATGTCCCCATAGGGTTGTCCCACCACCCCAACATCCTGTAGAGTTGTCCCACCACCCCAATGACCCCATAGGGTTTTTCCCACCACCCCAATGTCCCCATCACCCCAATGTCCCCATAGGGTTGTCCCACCACCCCAACATCCTGTAGAGTTGTCCCACCACCCCAATGACCCCATAGGGTTGTCCCACCACCCAGAAGTCCCCATAGGATGGTCCCCATCTACGTAATGTCCCCATAGGGTTGTCCCACCACCCCAATGTCCCACCACCCCAACATCCCCACAGGGTTGCCCCACCACCCCAATGTCCCCATAGGGTTGTCCCACCACCCCAACATCCTGTAGAGTTGTCCCACCACCCCGATGACCCAATAGGGTTGTCCCACCACCCCAATGTCCCCAAAGGGTTGTCCCACCACCCCAACATCCTGTAGAGTTGTCCCATCACCCCCATGTCCCCATAGGGTTGTCCCACCACCCCAGTGACCCCATAGGGTTGTCCCATCACCCCAATGTCCCCATAGGGTTGTCCCACCACCCCAACATTCTGTAGAGTTGTCTCACCATCCCAGTGACCCCATAGGGTTGTCCCACCACCCCAATGTCCCATCACCCCAACGTCCCCATAGGGTTGTCCCACCACCCCAATGTCCCATCACCCCAATGACCCCATAGGGTTGTCCCACCACCCCAATGTCCCATCACCCCAACATCCCCATAGGGTTGTCCCACCACCCCAACATCCTGTAGAGTTGTCCCATCACCCCAATGACCCCATAGGGTTGTCCCACCACCCCAATGTCCCATCACCCCAATGTCCCCATAGGGTTGTCCCACCACCCCAACATCCCCACCACCTTGTCCCCCACGCCCACCCCGTCATCCTTGTCCCCGCAGGCTCGTCCCCGGTGGCCTGTCACCCCCTCCAGCTGGGTGGCACCTTCCTCCTGGTGGTGGCCCAACTGGCGGGCGGCTCCTCCGTGTGGCGCCGGGCGGGGGGTCCCGGCAGCCCCTTCGTCCTCCTGCAGACCCTGGGGACGGGGCGGCTGCGGCGGCCGCACGCGGTGGCCAGCGCCCGCCTGGGGGGCCACTGGTACCTGGGGGTGGCCGACAGCTCCAAGGGCGGCACCAGCACCGTGTTCCGCTGGGGCGGCCGCGGTTTCTACCCCCACCAGGCGCTGCGGCCGTGGCACCGCGACACCCACCTGGAGTTCCTGGAGCTGGGGGGCCGGCCGGCCATGGTGGTTTGCAGCGGGGGGAGGCGCCCCCTGGTGTACCGGTGGAGCGGGGGGAGCTTCGCGCCCCACACCGACATCCCCCACGTGCCCGACGTCTACGCCGCCAAGCACTTCCGGCTGCGCGGGCACGTCTTCTTGTGCCTCACCAGGTTCTTGGGGGACGCCAAGGTGAGAGGGGGGGTTGGGGGGGTGGAATTATGGGGGGTCACCATCAATAAGCCAACCCTGCCAAGATGCCGCCACTCAACTCAATCCAACCCAACTCAATGGAATCCAGCTCAACCCAACTCAATCCAACCCAACTCAACCAAACTCAATCCAACCCAACTCAACCAAACTCAACCCAACCCAACTCAACCCAATTCAACCCAACTCAATGCAACTCAACCCAACCCAACCCAACCCAACCCAACTCAATCCAACCCAACCCAACTCAACCCAACCCAACTCAACCCAATCCAACCCAGCTCAACCCAACTCAACCCAACCCTATTCAACCCAACTCAATGCAACCCAACTCAATGCAACCCAACCCAACCCAACTCAACCCAACTCAATGCAACTCAACCCAACTCAATGCAACTCAACCCAACTCAACCCAACCCAACTCAACTCAACCCAACCCAACTCAACCCAACTCAACTGAACCCAACCCAACTCAACCAAACCCAACCCAACTCAATCCAACCCAACTCAACTCAACCCAACTCAAGCCAACTCAACTCAACCCAACCCAACTCAACCCAACCCAACTCAACCCAACTCAACTCAACCCAACCCAACTCAACCCAACCCAACTCAACCCAACTCAACTGAACCCAACTCAACCCAACTCAATCCAACCCAACCCAACCCAACTCAACCCAACCCAACTCAACCCAACCCAATCCAACCCAGCTCAACCAAACTCAACTGAACCCAACCCAACTCAAACAAACCCAACCCAACTCAATCCAACCCAACCCAACTCAACCCAACCCAACCCAACTCAATCCAACCCAACCAAACTCAACCCAACCCAACCCAGTCCAACCCAACCCAACTTAACCCAACCCAACCCAACTCAATCCAACCCAACTCAATCGAACTCAATCGAACCCAACCAAACTCAACCCAACTCAACTCAACCCAACCCAACCCAACTCAACCCAACCCAACTCAACCAAACTCAACTGAACCCAACCCAACCCAACTCAACCAAACCCAACCCAACTCAATCCAACCCAACCCAACTCAACCCAACTCAACCCAACTCAATCCAACTCAACCCAACTCAGTCCAACTCAACTCAACTCAATCCAACCCAATCCAACCCAACTCAACTCAATCCAACTCAACTGAACCCAAGCCAACCCAACCCAACCCCCTCAAGATGCCACCACCCACCCAACCCAACCCAACTCAAACCAAACCCAGCCCAACCCAACTCAATCCAACCCAACCCAACTCAATCCAACTCAACCCAACCCAACCCAACTCAATCCACCCCAACTCAACCCTCGCAAGGTGCCACCACCCAACTCAAACCAGCTCTCCCATGACACCACCACCTAACCCAACTCAACCCAACCCAAGTCAACCCAACCCAACCCAACTCAACCCACCCCCCCCAAGATGCCACCACCCAACCAAACTCAACCCAACTCAACCCAACCCAACTCAACCCAACTCAATCCAACCCAACTCAACCCAACCCAACTCAACCCATCCCAACCCAACTCAACTCAACCCAACCCAACTCAACTCAATCCAACTCAACTGAACCCAAGCCAACCCAACACAACCCAACTCAACCCTACCCAACCCAACTCAACTCAACCCAACTCAATCCAACCCAACTCAACCCACCCCCAAGATGCCACCACCCAACCCAACTCAACCCAACCCAGCTCGACCCAATCCAACCCACTCCCTCCCAATGTGACACCACCCAACCCAACTCAAACCAACCCAACTCAACCCCTCCAAGATGTCACCACCCAACTCAACCCAACTCAACTTGACCCAACTCAACCCAACCCAACTCAACCCCTCCAAGATACCACCACCCAACCCAACTCAAGCCAACCCAACCCCCCCAAGATGCCAGCACCCAACCCAACCCAACTCACCCCCTTCCCACGCCCCCCTTGGTCAGGTGATGCGCTGGGAGGGCTCCATGTTCCGTGAGGTGCAGCAGGTCCCGGCACGTGGCTCCATGGTCTTCCAGCCGCTGACGTTGGCCAATCAGCGCTACGTGATCCTGGGCAACGACTTCGCCCCCACCCGCCTGTTCCGCCTGGGCGAGCGGGGCCCCCTGGAGGCCGCGCAGGAGCTGCTGCTGCCCACCCCCCGCGCCTTTGTCCCCATCACCGTGGGCCACCGGCACTTCCTGGTGGCCGCCAGCTTCAGGGGGGCCACCCAGATCTACCGGCACGTCACCGTGGACTTGGGGGCCTGAGGGGACATGGGGACATTGGCTGCGGTGTCACCATGGAGCTGGGGACATGGGGACATCGACCACCATGGACCTGGGGGGACATGGGGACATCGGCCGCGGTGTCACTGTGGAGCTGGGGACATGGGGACATCGACCACCATGGACCTGGGGGCCTGGGGGGACATAGGGACATTGGCCCTGGTGTCACCATAGAGCTGGGGACGTGGGGACATTGACCACCATGGGGACATTGACCGTGGTGTCACCATGGAGCTGGGGACATGGGGACATCGACCACCATGGGGACATTGACCGTGGTGTCACCATGGAGCTGGGGACATGGGGACATCAACCACCATGAGGACATTGATCGTGGTGTCACCATGGAGCTGGGGACATGGGGACATCGACCACCATGGGGACATTGACTGTGGTGTCACCATGGACCTGGGGACATGGGGACATTGATCATGATGTCACCATGGAGCTGGGGACATGGGGACATCAACCACCATGGACCTGGGGGCCTGAAGGGGACATGGGGACATGGGCCATGGTGTCACCATGGAGCTGGGGACATGGGGACATTGACCACCATGGGGACACTGATCATGGTGTCACCATAGACCTGGGGGCCTGAGGGGACATCGGCCACGGTGTCACTGTGGACCTGAGGACATGAGAGACATGGGGACATGGACCACGGTGTCACCATGGACTTGGTCACCTGAAGGACTTGGGGACATCAAGTGTCACCTCCCCATGGACCTGGTCACTTTCGGGGACATGGGGACACTGATGGTGGTGTCACCATGGACTTGGTCACCTCAAAGACTTGGAGACACCAATCACGATGTCACCATGAACCTGGGGACCTGAGGGGACATTGACCATGATGGGGACATGGACCATGGTGTCACCATGGACTTGGCCACCTGGGGGACATGGGGACATCAGCCATGATGGGGACATTGGCCATGGTGTCACTATGGACTTGGTGACCTCAAAGACTTGGGGACACCAACCATGATGTCACCATAGACCTGGGGACCTGAGGGGACATTGACCATGATGGGGACATGGACCACGGTGTCACCATGGACTTGGGGACATCAAGTGTCACCTCCCCAAAGACTTGGCCACCTTGAGGGACACAGATGGTGGTGTCACCGTGGACTTGGTGACCTCAAGGACTTGGGAACATCAAGTGTCACCTCCCCATGGACCTGGTCACCTTGGGGACATCAACCATGATGGGGACACCGACCATGACGTCACCATGGACCTGCTCAGCCAAGGGACCTCCTGGTGTCCCCAAGGCCACCACGACCCCACGTCCCCATTGTCCACATTGTCCCCCTGGTGCCACCAAAATAACCAAATCCACTATTTTCCACTTATGGTTTTTAATCCTTTCTCGCCATTTTTGCCTTTTTTCGGGGGGTTTCACCCCAAAATAAACCTTCTCCTCCCCCCAGCGCCGAGTGGCACCGGGGTGTCCCCTCCCCCCGGCTTGGGGACACTTGGGGACAAATCAGCACGAGCTGGCGGCTCCTGGAGAGAAACGAGGGGTCAGGGGGCGCCCGGACGCCTGGGGCCCCTCCCGGACTCCTGGGTCCCCCCCGAACTCCTGGGTCCCTCCCGAACTCCTGGGTCCCCCCCGAACTCCTGGGTCCCTCCCAGATGCCTGGGTCCCTCCCGGACGCCTGGGTCACCTCCCGGACGCCTGGGTCCCCTCCCTGAACTCCTGGGTCCCCCTCCTGAACTCCTGGGTCCCCCTCCCGAACTCCTGGGTCCCCCCCAGAACTCCTAGGTCCCTCCCGAACTCCTGGGTCCCCGCCCAAACTCCTGGGTCCATCCCTGAACTTCTGGGTCCCCTCCCGAACTCCTGGGTCCCCCCCAGAACTCCTGGGTCCCTCCCGAGCTCCTGGGTCCCCTCCCGAGCTCCTGGGTCTCCCTGGGGAAGAGGAGGGGACTCACCAGGCTTGATGAGGTTGGACATCTCAGGGGAAGGACGGTGGTGGCTGTGGGGGAGGAAGGGACAGGGGGTGACACCACGATGTCCCCATATCCCCCTGTCCCCATATCCCCCTGTCCCCATATCCCCCATTATCCCCATATCCCTCTGTCCCAATGTCCCCCTGTCCCAATGTCCCCCATTGTCCCCATATACCTCTGTCCCCTGTCCCCATGTCCCCATGCCCCCCTGTCCCCATTGTCCCCCTGCACCAATGTCCCCATGTCCCCCTGTCCCCATGTCCCCCATTGTCCCCATATCCCTCTGTCCCAATGTCCCCCATTGTCCCCATATACCTCTGTGCCCTGTCCCCATGTCCCAATGTCCCCATGTTCCCCTGTACCCCTGTCCCCATGTCCCCATTGTCCCCCTGTCCCCATGTCCCCCATTGTCCCCATATCCCTCTGTCCCAATGTCCACATGTCCCAATGTCCCCCATTGTCCCCATATACCTCTGTCCCCTGTCCCCATGTCCCCCTGTCCCCATGTCCCCATTGTCCCCCTGTCCCCATGTCCCAATGTCCCCCATTGTCCCCATGTCCCCCATTGTCCCCATTGTGTCACCTCCGTTTCCTCCGGCACTTGCATTTCCCACCTGGGGAGGGGACACAAGGTGACATTCGCGGGGCGGGGATGGGACACGTGTGTCCCCTCCCCCCACGTGACCCCGGGTGACCCCGGGTGACACTCACTGATGAGGACGATGATGCCGGTGACACACAGGACGGTGGCAACGACCAGACCGGCCACACGGAGGCGCTGCCAGTCTGGGGACACCCAATGGGGACACCCCTGTCACCTCCCATTGGGGACACCCAATGGAGTCACCCCTGTCACCTCCCAATGGGGACACCCCCATCACCCCCCCCATTGGGGACACCCCAGTGGGGACACCCCCATCACCTCCCATTGGGGACACTCAATGGGGACACCCCTGTCACCCCCCATTGGGGACACCCCCCCTATGGGGACACCCAATGGGGACACCCCTGTTACCCCCGCAGTGGGGACACCCATTGGGGACACTCAATGGGGACACCCCTGTCACCTCCCAATGGGGATACCCAATGGGGACACCCAATGGGGACACTCCCTCAATGGGGACACCCCTGTCACCCCCCAATTGGGACACCCACCCAATGGGGACACCCAATGGGGACGCCCCTGTCACCTCCCAATGGGGAAAACCCCCCAATGGGGACACCCCCGTCACCTCCCAATGGGGACACCCCCATCACCCCCCCATTGGGGACACCCCAGTGGGGACACCCCCATCACCTCCCATTGGGGACACTCAATGGGGACACCCCTGTCACCCCCCCAATTGGGGACACCCCCCCAGTGGGGACACCCCCGTCACCTCCCAATGGGGACACCCCCCCTATGGGGACACCCAATGGGGACACCCCCATCACCTCCCATTGGGGACACTCAATGGGGACACCCCTGTCAGCCCCCCAATGGGGACATCCCCCCCAATGGGGACACCCAATGGGGACACCCCCCCAATGGGGACATCCCTGTCATCCCCCATTGGGGACACCCCTGTCACCTCCCAATGGGGACACCCAATTGGGGCACCCAATGGGGACACCCCCCTCAATGGGGACACCCTCATCACCTCCCATTGGGGACACTCAATGGGGACACCCCTGTCACCCCACATTGGGGACACCCCCCCAATGGGGACATCCAATAGGAACATCCCTGTCACCCCACATTGGGGACACCCCCCCAATGGGGACATCCAATAGGAACATCCCTGTCACCCCACATTGGGGACACTCCCATCACCCCCCATTGGGGACACCCTTGTCACCCCCCATTGGGGACACCCCCCAGATGGGGACACCCCTGTCACCCCACATGGGGGACACCCCAATGGGGACACCCCCAACACCCCCCAATTGGGACACCCCAATGGGGACACACCCCCAATGGGGACACCCTCATCACCCCCCATTGGGGACACCCCCTTGGGGACACCCTTGTCCCCTCCCCCACTCACCATACTGGAAGTTACTGGTGGCAACTGGGAAAGAACAGGGGAGGGCTCAGAGGAGACCCGGACACCTGGGTCCCCCCCGGACGCCTGGGTCCCCTCCCAGTATGACCCTCCCCTCTCCCAGTACGACCCAGTTTGGCTCCTCCCCCTCCCAGTTCATCCCAGTCACTCACCAGTTGGGGGGTCCCCTCTTGCTGGGGACAGAACTGGGGCAGGGGGGGGAAGGAAAACCAGTTGGGGACCAGCTGTCCCAGTGCTCCCAGTTCATCCCAGTCCCTCCCAGTCCATCCCAGTTCCCCCCAGTCCCTCCCAGTGCTCCCAGTTCCCTCCAGTCCATCCCAGTGCCACCCAGTCCCCCCCAGTCCCCTCCCAGTCCATCCCAGTCCATTCCAATCCCTCCCAGTCCCATCCCAGTTCCCTCCCAGTCCCCTCCCAGTCCATCCCAGTCCATCCCAGTCCATCCCAGTCCCTCCCAGTCCCTCCCAGTTCCCTCCCAGTTTCCCCCAGTCCCCTCCCAGTCCATCCCAGTCCATTCCAATCCCTCCCAGTCCCATCCCAGTTCCCTCCCAGTCCCCTCCCAGTCCATCCCAGTCCATTCCAATCCCTCCCAGTCCATCCCAGTCCCTCCCAGTCCCTCCCAGTTCCCTCCCAGTCCATCCCAGTTCCCTCCCAGTCCCCTCCCAGTCCATCCCAGTCCATTCCAATCCCTCCCAGTCCATCCCAGTCCCTCCCAGTCCCTCCCAGTTCCCCCCAGTCCCCTCCCAGTCCATCCCAGTCCATCCCAGTCCATTCCAATCCCTCCCAGTCCCATCCCAGTCCATCCCAGTCCATTCCAATCCCTCCCAGTCCCATCCCAGTTCCCTCCCAGTCCATCCCAGTCCATTCCAATCCCTCCCAGTCCCATCCCAGTTCCCTCCCAGTCCATCCCAGTCCATTCCAATCCCTCCCAGTCCCATCCCAGTTCCCTCCCAGTCCCTCCCAGTCCATCCCAGTCCATCCCAGTCCCTCCCAGTCCCTCCCAGTTCCCTCCCAGTTTCCCCCAGTCCCCTCCCAGTCCATCCCAGTCCATTCCAATCCCTCCCAGTCCCATCCCAGTTCCCTCCCAGTCCCCTCCCAGTCCATCCCAGTCCATTCCAATCCCTCCCAGTCCATCCCAGTCCCTCCCAGTCCCTCCCAGTTCCCTCCCAGTCCATCCCAGTTCCCTCCCAGTCCCCTCCCAGTCCATCCCAGTCCATTCCAATCCCTCCCAGTCCATCCCAGTCCCTCCCAGTCCCTCCCAGTTCCCCCCAGTCCCCTCCCAGTCCATCCCAGTCCATCCCAGTCCATTCCAATCCCTCCCAGTCCCATCCCAGTCCATCCCAGTCCATTCCAATCCCTCCCAGTCCCATCCCAGTTCCCTCCCAGTCCATCCCAGTCCATTCCAATCCCTCCCAGTCCCATCCCAGTTCCCTCCCAGTCCCTCCCAGTCCATCCCAGTCCCATCCCAGTCCATCCCAGTCCATTCCAATCCCTCCCAGTCCATCCCAGTTCCCTCCCAGTCCCATCCCAGTTCCCTCCCAGTCCCATCCCAGTCTATCCCAGTTCCCCCCAGTCCATCCCAGTTCCCCCAGTACCTGCCAGTAGCACCAGGACCCCCAGGGCGCCCCCAGCCATCATGTGACCTTTGACCACTGCGGGGAGGAGGGGGGGGGGGAAACATTTGAGGACCCAGGCGTCCGGGAGGGACCCAGGCGTTCGGGGAGGGGGGGGAGGGGGAGGATGAGTCACACCAGATTCCTGACTGGGGCGTTGCTGGGAAGGAACTGGGCAGCCGAATGCCTGGGTCCCTTCCCGAACGCCTGGGTCCCCCCTATTCAATTGAAGGGTCCTGCCCTTGGAAGGAGGGACCCAGGCGTTCGGGAGGGACTCAGGAATGCAGGGGGGCACCCAGGAGTGCGAGAGGGACCCAGGAGTGCGGGGGGGACCCAGGAGTGCGGGGGGGACCCAGGAGTGCGGGGGGGACCCAGGAGTTCAGAAGGGACCCAGGAGTGCGGGGGGGACCCAGGAGTGCGGGGGGGACCCAGGAGTGCGGGGGGGACCCAGGAGTTCAGAAGGGACCCAGGAGTTCAGAAGGGACCCAGGAGTGCGGGGGGGACCCAGGAGTTCAGAAGGGACCCAGGAGTGCGGGGGGGGACCCAGGAGTGCGGGACGGACCCAGGCGTCCGAGGGTCCCCGCTCACCTTCCCCCGGCAGCAACGGGCAGAACAGGAAGGTGGGGGGTGGGGGGGGACAACACACCTGAGCGGGGGGCGGGGCCACATGGGGGGTGGGCGGAGTCACAGCTGCCAGGAGCCACACCCACCCCCCCGAACGCCTGGGTCCCTCCCCGAACTCCTGGGTCCCTCCCTGAACTCCTGGGTCCCTCTCCGAACTCCTGGGTCCCCTCCCGAACTCCTGGGTCCCTCCCTGAACTCCTGGGTCCCTCCCGAACTCCTGGGTCCCCTGACCCCAGTGACCCCGCCTGTCACCCTACAAGGGTCCCATTGTCGCCTTTTTGCCGCCACCGCGCGGGGTCAACCCGGGGACACCCGGACGCCTGGGTCCTTTCTTTGGGTGGGGTGAGGGAGGGGTGGGGAGACGTTCCTGATTGGCTGAGAGTAGAGGGGACCCAGGAGTCCGGGTGAAGGGGGGGACGCAGGCATTCGGGGGGGGACCCAGGAGTTCGGGTGAGGACCCAAATAGGGGACCCAGGAGTTCGGGAGGGACCCAGGAGTTCGGGGGTGGACCCAGGAGTTCGGGGGGAACCCAGGAGTTCGGGGGTGGACCCAGGAGTTCGGGTGAGGACCCAAATAGGGGACCCAGGAGTTCGGGAGGGACCCAGGAGTTCGGGGGGGTTCGGGGGGAACCCAGGAGTTCGGGAGGGGACCCAAGCGTTCGGGAGGGACCCAGGAGTCCGGGTGAGGACCGGAATGGGGGACACAGGCGTTCGAGAGGGGACTCAGGAGTTCGGGGGGGCGGAACCAGGAGTTCGGGGGGACCCAGGCGTTCTGGAGGGACCCAGGAGTCCGGGTGTGTCCCCCCCCCGCCTTTCAAAATGGACCCAGGCGTCCGGCAGGGGACTCAGGAGTTCGGGTCCGGACACAAATAGGGGACCCAGGAGTTCGGGGGGGACCCAGGCATCCGGGGGGGACCCAAATAGGGGACCCAGGAGTTCGGGGGTTTGGGGACACGCGTGACCCGCGGGTGACACAGACACGGACACGCGCGCGCTGCTGGGCGGGAGTTTATTTGGCGTTTCCATGGCAACGGGTCCCGGGGGCGGCTCCGTCTGCGGGGGGAGCGGGGGAGAACGTCAGGGGACCCAGGCGTTCGGGAGGGACCCAGGCGTCCGGGTGTCCCCCCCCACACACTTTCCAAAGGACCCAGGCGTCCGGCCGCCCTCCGAAAGAGGACCCAGGCATCCGGCTGCCTGCCCGCCCCCCTCCCCACCCCAAGAGGGACCCAGGAGTCCGGGCAGCGCTCCCCCAAAAGGACCCAGGCGTCCGGCTGTTCCCCACCCCCCCAAAATAGACCCAGGTGTCCAATTGCCCTCAAAAGAGGACCCAGGCATCCGGGTGCTGCTCATACCCAAGTCCCGCCCTTCCCCCCCCCCAACAAAGGGACCCAGGAGTTCGGGGAGGGACCCAGGAGTTCGGGAGGGACCCAAATAGGGGACCCAGGAGTTCGGGGGGGACCCAGGAGTTCGGGAGGGACCCAAATAGGGGACCCAGGAGTTCGGGGGGGACCCAGGAGTTCGGGAGGGACCCAAATAGGGGACCCAGGAGTTCGGGGGGGACCCAGGAGTTCGGGAGGGACCCAAATAGGGGACCCAGGAGTTCAGGGGGGGACCCAGGAGTTCGGGAGGGACCCAAATAGGGGACCCAGGAGTTCGGGGGGGACCCAGGAGTTCGGGAGGGACCCAAATAGGGGACCCAGGAGTTCGGGGGGGACCCAGGAGTTCGGGAGGGACCCAAATAGGGGACCCAGGAGTTCAGGGGGGGACCCAGGAGTTCGGGAGGGACCCAAATAGGGGACCCAGGAGTTCAGGGGGGGACCCAGGAGTTCGGGAGGGACCCAAATAGGGGACCCAGGAGTTCGGGGGGGACCCAGGAATTCGGGAGGGACCCAGGCGTCCGGGCAGCCTCACCAGTGGCACACATAGACCCTCTCCTGCGTGCTGTGGTTTGGGGGACCCTGGGTGACGTCATCGGGGGTGTCCCCGGTGACGTCATCGGGGGTGACATCATCAGGGGGGACATCGGGGGGTCCGGGGGTGACGACGTCGCCCTCGACGTTGAAAATCCACCTCCCGGGGACCCCGACGTTGGAGCCGCGGGCGATGTTGGGGACACGCGGGGAGCGCGACCCGGGCAGGACGGCGTAGTGGGCGGGGTCTCCGCTGTTAAACCCGGCCTAAGGTGGGGGGGCGCGAGTCGGGCACAAATCACCCCAAATCCGACCCAAAAACTCCGAGTTCTGCCCCAAAATGCTGAATTCGGGCTCAAATCCTCTTAAGTCTGGCTCAAATCCTCTTAATTCTGGGTCAAATAATCTTAAGTCTGGCTCGAATAATCTTAAGTCTAGCTTAAATAACCTTAAATCCGGCTCCAATTGTCTTAAGTCTGTCTCAATTGTCTTAATTCTGCCCCAAATCCTCTTAATTCTGGCTCAAATCATCTTAAGTCTGTCTCAATTGTCTTAAGTCTGTCTCAATTGTCTTAATTCTGTCTCAAATCCTCTTAATTCTGCCCCAAATCCTCTTAAATCTGGCTCAAATCATCTTAAGTCTGTCTCAATTGTCTTAATTCTGTCTCAAATCCTCTTAATTTTGCCCCAAATCATCTTAATTCTGGCTCAAATAAACTTAAATCTGCCCCAAAGCCTCTTAATTCTGCCCCAAAGTGTCTTAGTTCTGGCTCAAATAATCTTAAATCTGGCTCAAATCATCTTAATTCTGCCTCAAATCCTCTTAATTAATTCTGCCCCAATTTGTCTTAATTTTGGCTCAAATCATCTTAGTTCCAGCTCAAAGCGTCTTAATTCTGCCCCAAAGCGTCTTAACTCTGCCCCAAAGCATCTTAAGTCTGGCTCAAATAATCTTAAATCTGGCTCAAATCCTCTTAATTAATTCTGCCTCAAATCCTCTTAATTAATTCTGGCTCAAATCATCTTAATTCTGGCTCAAATCATCTCAATTTTGCCTCAAATCATCTTAAGTCTGGCTCAGATCCTCTTAATTCTGCCCCAAATCATCTTAATTCTGCCCTTAATCCCCCCATTTCCCCCCAAATCTCCCCCAAATCCCCCCATGTCCCCCCCAGCACTGTCCCCCCATGTCCCCATGGTGTCCCCATGTCCCCAAATCCCCCATTTCCCCCCAAATCCCCCCAATTTCCCCCCAAATCCCCCCACGTCCCCCCCAGCCCTGTCCCCCCCATGTCCCCACGGTGTCCCCATGTCCCCAAATCCCCCATTTCACCCCAAATCCCCCCATATCCCCCCATTTCCCCCCGACACCATCCCCCCGTGTGTCCCCCAGTGTCCCCATGGTGTCCCCTGGTGTCCCCATGTCCCCAAACCCCATCATATCCCCCCATTAACCCCTTGACACTGTCCCCACCATGTCCCCATGGTGTCCCCATGTCCCCAAATCCCCCCATTTCCCCCCAATTTCCCCCCATATCCCCCCACGTCCCCCCCAGCGCTGTCCCCCCCGATGTCCCCCGTTGTCCCCCGTGTCCCCACCTGCGCCGGGGTCCCCCCCAGCCCGGTGTGGGGGTTCCCCTGGTTGGCGATGCCCGTGGTCCAGGTGATGGAGCCGTAGTTGAACATGACGAACGAGTTGACACCGTTGGTGGCCAGAACGGCCTGGAAGGTGTTGACCTGGGGGTACAGGGTCACCGTGTCACCGTGTCCCCATGTCCCCATGTCCCCATATCCCTCCATCCCTGTGTCCACATATCCCCATGTCCCCCCATGTCCCCCCTGTCCCCATGTCCCCATATCCCCATGTCCCCCTGTCCCCCCATATCCCCCTGTCCCCCCATATCCCGCATGTCCCCCTGTCCCCCCAAATCCCCATGTCCCCCATCCCCCCAAATCCCCATGTCCCCCTGTCCCCAAATCCCCATGTCCCCATATCCCAATCCCCCCATGTCCCCATATCCCTCTGTTCATGTCCCCCTGTCCCCCCATGTCCCAATATCCCAATCCCCCCCTGTCCCCCCATGTCCCCCTGTCCCCATATCCCAATACCTCAGTCCCCCCATGTCCCCCTGTCCCCATTTCCCTCTGTTCATGTCCCCCTGTCCCCCCATATCCCCCTGTCCCCCCATGTCCCCCTGTCCCCATATCCCTCTGTTCACGTCTGCCCCCTGTCCCCCCCTGTCCCCCCATTTCCCCCTGTCCCCCCATGTCCCAATATCCCAATATCCCAATCCCCTCATGTCCCCCTGTCCCCATATCCCTCTGTTCATGTCCCCCTGTCCCCCCATGTCCCCCTGTCCCCATATCCCTCTGTTCATGTCCCCCTGT
Source organism: Streptopelia decaocto (assembly GCF_964273445.1). Taxonomy (NCBI): domain Eukaryota; kingdom Metazoa; phylum Chordata; class Aves; order Columbiformes; family Columbidae; genus Streptopelia; species Streptopelia decaocto. The sequence continues at coordinate 32,820 of NW_028115995.1, forward strand.
CCCCCCATGTCCCCCTGTCCCCATATCCCTCTGTTCATGTCTCCCCCGTCTCCCCCTGTCCCCCATATTCTCATGTCCCCTTGTCCCCCCAAATTCTCATATTCTCATGTCCCCCCATATCCCCCTGTCCCCCCATGTCCCCATATTCCCCTGTCCCCCCATGTCCCCATATCCCTCTGTTCATATCCCCCCATGTCCCCCTGTCCCCCATATTCTCATATTCTCATATTCTCATGTCCCCCCCTATTCTCATGTCCCCCTGTCCCCACGTCTCCATATCCCCATATCCACCTGTCCCCATGTCCCCATGTCCCATATCCCCATGTCCCCCTGTCCCCCCATCTCCATATCCCCCTGTCCCCCCGTCCCCGTATCCCCCCACGTCCCCCTGTCCCCACGTCCCCCTGTCCCCACGTCCCCATATCCCCCTGTCCCTACACCCCCACGTCCCCATCTCCACCCCCGGCCACGTCACCTTCTTGGTGGCCGCCCCGAAGAACGTCACTCGGTCCCAGGTGGCCACAAAGGCCCACGTGGGCGGTGGCCCCGGCGAGGGGACGGCGGCGCCGATGTCCCGCGCCAACCGCGCCAGCAGCGCCGGCGCCCGGCTCTGCCGGTAGAACACGGAGCCCCCGAGACTCGTGTCCACGTCCGCCCAGAACGGGGCCAGCAGGGGGCGCTGGGCCACCGGGAAGGGCTCGGGGGTGAATTCGGGGACCCCCGCGCCGAAGGACACCACCCCGTTGTTGTTGACCTGCGAGAGGGCGGAGGGGGGCGATGACAATGGGGACGGCGCGTGGGGGATGTGCGGTTATGGGGATGTCAACCATGGTGTCACCAAGCCATGGTGTCCCCAAGCCATGGGGACGTCAACCATGGGGATGTCAACCATGGGGGCATCAGCCATGGTGTCCCCAAGCCATGGGGACACCAACCATGGGGATGTCAACCATGGGGACGTCAACCATGGGGATGTCAACCATGGTGTCCCCAAGCCATGGTGTCCCCAAGCCATGGTGGCCCCAAGCCATGGGGACGTCAACCCATGGGGACGTCAACCATGGGGACGCCAACCATGGGGACACCAACCATGGGGATGCCAACTATGGGGA